>NC_133778.1:54388309-54554111 GCF_003597395.2 Chelonoidis abingdonii | reverse complement strand
TGGGTCAGCAGGGGTATATATCCGGCGCTGTAGCGGCACCACTCCAGGGGGCGACCCAGCCGACCCACCGAGTGTTGCTAGGGTAAAAATCTTCCGACGAGCGTGCACATGGCGTGCGCACACCTAATTGGAATGGATACGAGCAACACATCTCGAAGAACAACAGTTACAAAGGTGAGTAACCATCTTTTTTCTGAGAGACTCCACTTATCAGAAACCAATCATGACAAAATCAGACAGGTTGGATTGTTGCTTTACTGGTGGAGACAAAAGTACATTAGGATTTGATTTAGATAATATATCAGAGGGGTTTTATGGTGTTTTTTGTTTAACAGCTAATGGGGTTTATAGAAGCTGTGCACTGGTGGGGAGGAAGAGAGTTAATATATAGTAAATTAATACGCTGGAACTGATTCAGGAGAGAAATGTGGCTCAGGACAGTTGTGGTAAATCTGGTCATTCCTTAGCTCGTTATACAAGAGAAAGGGCAATGCTCTGAGCAGTCTACACTAACTGGAACTTGGAGGCAAACTTTTTTTCCTCTTCGTTGAACAGAAAAGACTGTAAAAGTTGTGACCGCAAATAAACTTTAATAATTTTGTTCCCAAGCTGTAACTTTGGCAGTGGGATTATGGGATAATTATTGCCATTGATAATTACAGCCTTATACTTAAGCTTATGTTTAAACTTCTGTTTTGCGACTAAACAATTACATGTGTTTTTATTGTGTAATTTTTACTGAAATGTTTTGTTTCTAACAGGAACCTCTAAAACTCTGTACTCCACCAACATGGCTTTATCATCCAGCCCAGGGATTTCAGCTGTACAACTTGTAAGGACAGTTGGCCACAGCACCACAAACCACTTAATTCCAGCTTTGTGCACGAGCAGCCCTCAAACACTTCCCATGAACAATTCTTGCCTGACTAATGCAGTGCATCTAAACAATGTCAGTGTTGTTTCTCCAGTCAATGTACATATCAATGCAAGGACTTCAGCGCCATCGCCAACAGCCTTAAAACTTGCCACAGTTGCTGCCAGTATGGACAGGGTGCCAAAGGTTACTCCCAGCAGTGCCATCAGCAGTATAGCAAGGTATGTATATAGTATATTGGGGCAGAATTTCTTAAATTCCGGTATTATTATATGAATAGTTACATAAATGTACCTGGCTCAATAGAGCGTTAAGTAAAATATAGTCCCTTGCTCAAAGATCTCAAAGGTCTAAAATGATAATATAGGTATAGATTTATAATTGAACACATAAGTATACTATTATTTTTACATAACTGTGTAAAATGAGTTATTCAGGTTATCATTTTGATTTGATTAATCTAATGCAGGACTAGCCACTTCCAGGCTGCCCAGACTCTGCTTTCCCCAAAAGAAATTACGCTTATGCCCTTGCCCAAACTCTGTGGGTGCATTTTAGAGGCACAGTCTGGCACGCTGACCTCACTTCCATCACGAAACTCCCTCAGCATAATTTGGTTCCCTGTACCAGTCCTTGTATTGCAGTTTTAGTATATTTAAATACAGATTACTATGTATGGAGGAAGGGTGATCTTGGAAAAGTATCCAAAAATTTCTCTTCAAAAAACAAAACAAAACAAAAAACCAAAAAAATTAAATCTTCCTTACATTAAACTTGTCTGATGGACTGTATAATCTATATGAATTACAAAACTATATCTATTGTTTATAAAGTACAGGAATACAGAATGGGCACTAACAGGTTATGGCACACTTTGCAATTTCATTCACAACTACATTTTTTTGGTGTGAAGTTTTTTTGTTTTTGTTTTTTAATGAATAAAACTGGATATAGGTCAAAGTATGTCTAGACTAGAGAAAAGGTACTTTAACCAAAAAGAACAACAAAAAAACCCAACAGCCTGGAAACACCCCTTTGAACGTGTAGGGTGCTCAGCTCTGTCTACACTAGATGAAAGGGCTGTTTCAAGTTATGTTAGCTAACTCTCTTAAAAAGCACCTTTATTCGTACTCTAGAGAAGCCTTAGTGTTCTAACAGGTGCAAAATCCCAAAGAGCAGTATATAAAGACTGATGCAAAATTTAAAATTCTTTATCCTAGTGTTGAAAAGTATTTAACTAAACTGATAAAAAGATGGGCTATGTTAGAACAGTAATTTGTGCACCAGCATGGATGGAACAGTTGTGCTTCTCGCAGCTCCTTTTGGCCAGGAACGGCTAACAGTGGCCACTGGGAGCTGCAGGAGGCCGTGGCCGCAGACAGTCAACATCCGCAGCATGTCTTACAGCCCGCAGTCAGCTTACCCTGATGGGCTCCATGCAGCTCGTGGGCTGCAGGTTGCCCACCACTGCTTTAGTACTGTCTTATAGGAAATCATCAACAGGTTTTCAACTTCAGCAAAGTTAGCTGTTAGTACTTTATTAATGCGGCAGCGCATGAATAGGATCATGGTATTGATGAATTAAAGACAGTATTTGGTTTTCAAGCAGAAGTCTGGTCAAGTTCAAAGAAAACTTTGCCTGTTTCTGCCTATTTAATGGTCTTTCCATACCCTGAATAAGAGATCTGTGCAGAAACACTTATATCAACAAAAATACTGTGAAATCTTACATAGAAATATTAATGTCCTACTTGTAACTATTCCATATTCCATTTTATTACAGAGAGAACCACGAACCAGAACGACTGGGTTTAAATGGCATAGCAGAGACAACAGTAGCAATGGAAGTGACATAACCTCAAACCAGTGACTTTACCTGTGCTGATGGTGTAGTCATTTATATTCCAACTGAATGCAAAATACAACACTCTGTGGATCACAGGGAACTGAAACGGACCTAAATGGACTATTGTTATATCGTATATTAAGTCGATATATAATGTACATTTTGTAAAATTGGGAAAATCACTACCTTGTAAAATAGTTTATTTGTATCATCAATATTATTTCTGTTACTTGAATAGTAGATATTCATCATCATGCTTTTGCACTTGAATTTGCAACTGAATGGATTTAAAAAATAATTCTTTAATGGGATCATGAGCATGAAATGAGATCCTGCATCACTTGTTTTAACTATTTATTTTGCCATGTTTACATTTTGTATCTTGTACAAATAAATTCAACTTTGTGTCTAAAAAAAAGTTAAAAGATTCATAGCTAGGAAACGAAATTCTTGTAATTTTTTTCTAAAGGAAATGTAAAGTTTTCACTTGGTTCATTTTGTTTCACAATTTGACTAGATGGACTTTTTGGTAAATACTTTAGTGGCATTTCACTGTCAAATATGAAGTTCAAGGCAAAATAGTATTTTCTATTACTGTGCAGGGGAAAGGGATGGATCGATACATGCAAATTTAATGTAGTAACTCACTTTTCCATATATTTTGAATGTATATTTCTATTTATAATACCAGTTTATAAAAGATAATTACACAGAAAAAACTGACTAGGAAAAATTATGCATCTAGCACACATTAAACTGTGCAGATATGAAAAATTTTCAACTGATTACATTTTATCTGAAGACTGCATATTTTAACCGGCTTTAAAACAGTAACACACCACGTAAAGGATATTTTACCAGGTATGTATTGCATTATATATCATTGCAATAATTATTGGATGTCTAGATATCGAGCCATCCCAGGTGGTGGGAGGGGGGAGGGTTGTGGCAAGATTGTCTTTTCAATTTTGGAGAGTTTTCCTGTGGCTACAAGGCAAGTAACGGGTTGGAAAAAGTCTGACTGTAAGCGTTGGACACCTTCGTAGTGTAGTGTTTTAGTGACTTTTTTTATATGGTTCTTGTAAATTAGATACGTGTAGTGGTGTTTCAGAATGTTTGTTTATGCACTAGTTCAGACAACTTTCCCTGTTACTTGTTCTTGATAAGTGAAAACTGCAGGGAAATAAAAATACATATCAAAACATGGACATGTTGCATATGTGTTTATTTCACAATGTGAAAACAGTTTGGATGTTAAGGCGGTGCTGGTAGTCTTCTGAGATGTTTTTAATGAGAGTATATTCACTAAAACTGCCACTTTTATGAGAAAGTGATTGTTTCCTGCCTTTAATGTATTTGTAGTATAACAGGAGAGAAACAATAGTCCAGTGGTGGAACTCAAGAGACCCAGGTTCAGTCTGTTGGGTTTCCTCCACCGAACTTCTTGTATGACCTTGTGCAAGTCACTTATTCTTTCTGTGTCTCAGTTCCCCATCTGTAAAATGAGGATAATAGCACTTCACTATCTCACAAGGGTGGTAGTAGTAGGAGAATTAAATTAAAAATTGTGAAGTGCTCCAATGCTGGAGTAATGGGAACCACATACAGTAGAGCCTCAGTTACAAACTGACCAGTCAACCACATACCTCATGTGGAACCAGAAGTATGCAGTTAGGCAGCAGAGGCCAAAAAAGAGCAAATACTGAACAGTACTGTGTTAAACATAAATTACCTTTTTTTTTAAGTAAGTTTAAGAAAAAGATTTGACAAGGTAAGGAAACAGTTTCTGTGCTTGTTTCATTTAAATTAAGATGGTTAAAAGCCACATTTTTCTTCTGCATAGTAAAGTTTCAAAGTTATATTAAGTAAATGTTCAGTTATAAATTTTTGAAAGAACCATAACATTTTGTTCAGAGTTACAGACATTACAGAGTTACGAACAACCTCCATTCCTGAGGTGTTTGTAACTCTTGGTTTTGCTGTACGTACCTTAGATAGACATGAATATGCTAGAAATCACAGAAATAATTCCCATCTAATGTGTTGCAAGAGTTGCTTCATACCTACTTGTGTAGGACCATTTTACTGGAAATGTACTACTGCATCAGGTGTGTGATTGGGTGATATCCACAGTTAAGCCCTGCAATTAAATCTAGTTTATTCTAAGTTCATGGATGTTTTATAACTATCTCACTGAAGCTGAAGTGTATTGAAGTGCCAGCATGTAGAGAGCAGCAGGTAAAAGGAGAACTTACACTTCTGCCTTGCTCTCAGGGTTGGTTTTAATTTAGTTCTTCAGTTCATATTGCAGGTTTTGCACAGAAACACACAAAAAAGAGTAAATAGTGCTTTCTCCTTCAACAAGGTGTGTGTGTCCTCCTTCATCCTATGTGCTATGATATCAATTTATGCCTTTTTTTAGCTGTTTCATAAAGATATACTGCTTGTCTTCTTCAAAGACACTTTTCCCTCCCATTAGCTGTTTTATTCTTTTAGAGGTAATTCAGTAGATATTGTTTTGAAGTATTTTCCAGCTCTTGTCTATCAGAGAGCTACGCAGCAGCCTGCGATGCTGTAGGCGATTCAGAAGTATTCCCTGTTGTTACTGATAAACTAGCACTATTTTTCTCTTTAAAAAGTTAAGGGCCATAAGAATCGAAATGTGAGGTTTTGGGGGGCTTTCAATGAGCATTTCCTGCATATTTCTCCACAGACCCTGGAAGCCCCTGTACCACTGGATATGGTAATGGATAAAGGATGAATGTGGGATTTGGGTAGGCAATGCACAGGGTATTCACTTTTAGCATTCAGCCCAGATCTGCCATAGTGCCCTGCATGATTGATAAATTGTTCTTTACATATACATACCCTTTGACAATTATTTTGGATTTTATGTAGAACTAGAGTTACTTTTGTAAATAGCTAGACAGCTTATGTGGTCTGCAGTACAAATGTTTAATTTCTCACTTGAGGTATTGGTCAGATTATTAGAGAGCATATTGCAGAACCATTTGTCTTCTGTTTTGTACATAGCTAACAGAGAGTTCTGTCATTTCTACCTCTACGTTTAGTCTAGATAGCCCAAGAGGCTTTCTTTTGTTCATAAAAATGTCAGCGCATTGTGAGCACACGAAAGCCATCCTGCTGAAGATTGAAAGTATTGTATTTAGTAGAATACACCTAGATATTTAGTTCAAACTAATTTAAATGACTAATTTATACCATTTTCATGGTAAATTAGACTGAGAATGTGTTGGTTACCTAGCAGTCACCCTTTGTGGCTTTCTAGAGAAGAGTTGGTCTTTAGTTACTTGAAAGACCTCTGACTGGAGCTTTACCTAGAATGCATTATGGCCAAATGTGTTTGGGTGGGGTGGTGAAGAAGGCATCTTTATATTCTCCAAAGGCTATTTAATAAGCAATACTATACACTTTGGAGTGTGTTCCATTTAAAGGATTAGCAGTAATGTAATGTATTTTTACTGTAAAATAGAACTGTTCACGCTATTCTTGTTAACAGTTCGCAGTGAATAATTAAATTATTTTAACTGTCTGACTCAGATGCCACTCTTGCTATACAGTCTATTAGGGCTATAGCCTGAGCTGTGTTAAAAATGAATTTTTATTTCAGTTTGCTGTGAGGTCAACCATATACTTCTTAGAGGACTCACAAATACATTTGACTTTGGTTTAGCACCCAGCAGTGAAAGAAGCCTACCAAAAAAAGCCTGTTCACTGACTGCTCATAAATTGCTGTGGCATTAAATGCCAAACAGAATTCAGTATCTTCCAGTCTCATCTGAAACTGCTGTCAATTTTACCGAAAGTCCTCATCCTTATGCCTTTGTTCAGACATTTGAGAGAACCATTTCCATGGTATCACGGATGTTTAACTTGACCCAGAAGCCAAATATCTACTACTATAGTTGACATCATGTAGACAAGGTTATAAAGTCATATTTTGACATGCTTTTAGATTTTGCAGGAACAATGTAACTTTTTAAAAGCATGCAGTGGAACTAATGGGGTTAATAGCCATTTTGTCCATTGTAAAGTAACCAGAAAAATTCTACTGGCCTCCGGATGTCAGTTTAATTAGTACTCAACTAACTGATTATGTAGATAATCAGATTATGTACGGCAGCTCAGCATATTACTTTAAGTATATACGTCTAAATACTGTAATATTTTCCAATATGAGCACATGCAGCCAACAAACTATCCAAGAATTATGAAATTGATTGCTCCATTCATAATATGTAGTATGCATATTAATTGTTTAAAACCATGTTGATGAATCATCGGGGGGCTTCCCGTTAATTTTCATCACTTTCATTGTCTTTTAAATAGTATTGGAAAAAGAAAAGAAGTGACGAATAATACTGAATTCCAGCATGCATCTACAAAAAAATTAAATCAGAACTCTAGTCAGAAATTATTCTTAATTTCTCTTTATGCCTAAATGGAGCAGGGATTACCAACGAGTGGGTTATATTTCTGTGATGGCAATTTAGTGTGTGTTAATGATACAGTATCTGTCTTACCTCTGACTTCTATTGTGAACATAGAGATATCCTCATCATAACTCTGTTTTGTGCTTTAATGGTTATTAATTATTAAGGAAGATGTCTGGCAACAAAAAATAGTTCAAATGTAATTCAGCTTCAGGTTTTTCCTTTGGGTTTTGAATACAATCTAAAGATCCATCCATATATGTTAAGTACTATAGGACTGACTGATATATTAGTTTGATACATTTTAATGTTAATTTCTTTCAAATTACTACTTGTGCTCCACGATAAAATTACATTCCCTAAAATTGCACCAAATAATCATTTTTGAAAATTGGGTTCATGATGATCAGAAATTGACCCCACAAACTGTGTTATGAGATTTGTCAAATAATTGAGTCTTAATAGTGGGGCAAGCAATTAAATTATAAATAAGGACTTGTACTAAATCAGCTATGTGTTCATTCTGACGGGGGGGAGAGGTGGTAAAGGAGCATATCAGTAAAAAATGTCAAATGTAGTGTTGAGGAATACAACCTAAACATAACGGGCTAAATTCCACCCTCAGTTACGTGCCAGTTTCACTGAAGCTGCATCTGTTCAACTGAGAGCAATCTTCCACCCATTCTCACTACTTTTGTGGTGGTTCAAATATTCTGTGTTGCATCCTTTACTTGAGAATTAAAAATAAAATCAGATCAGAACCGACACAGACGATAACAGTGAAAACAAACACAGGATCCTGACCTGTTCTGTCGGATGTTCACATAAGGTTGAGATGTATTGTGAACCTCTCTCACATGCATAATATGAAGTGCACTGGTCATGACTTTCCTGCTGATCTTTAGTTTCACAGTGGATAAGTATCCAATGTGAGAAACAGATTATAGCTACCACAAACCAAATGCTGATTCATGAACAAAACCTAACAAATCAGAATCCCAGTATAATCAGTTTCATAATGGATCATGAGGACAATTGTCCCGATATTGCTGATTTTAGAACATACATTTCAAAATCCCAACTGTTTAATAATATAAACTAAACTAAAAATTTACTAGCTAAGTGGGTATTTGACCTAGATATTCCAAGGTAGGGAAGTCAGAGCAAACAGTGGAAGTTCCCTTTTTTCTTGGAAAAGGAGTTATGCAGATCAAGGAAGTTGGGGTGCCAAACCTTTCTCATCACTCTTCCCAGACTTTGTTACCCAGATTTTCCTGCTTCCCTGAGACCTTTTTCCTTTGCTTCAGATGATCACTAACTTTTTATGAAGCAGCAGCAGAAGAAACCAGGAAGAGGTTCTTCCTCTCCTACTCCAACCCAGTTGGCCTGTTTACACTGAGTGCCCTCAACAGCCAGTGGAAGTACTACTGGGTTGAAAAGTGATCACACTGCATGTCCCTGCCCAGCTGTGCAGAAAGGCCAGGAACTGACCCTGGCCAGACAAGAGATTCCCCTCGACTGATTTGAAGCTGAAACAGTTAAGAGATTTCCATTCTTTCTTTGGCCCCCTCCCTCACCTCAGTTGGACAAGGTTATGCAACCTTACTTCTTTCTCCTGGTGTAGGCATTTTCTCTTCCTGCTGACCCAAAAAACAATTTAACCGGTGCTCTATTCCTTCCACTTAATGAGTCCTCTTCCTCAATCCTTTTATTTGTTTTGGTTTGTTCCTTCCTTTGTAGGAGAGAAGACCATCTTCCTTGCAGCCTTTCTCCTGCTCTGCCCTTGCTTGTGGACACTTTGGAAGGAGAAGAGGACTCTGACTCTGAGCCTTGTACTCTGGTTGTCCCTTCTGCCATCTGTGATATGGTTAGTAGAGAACATCAGGGGTGTGTCCTATCTCATTCTCTAAGATGAATTCCTGACATGGCTCTGTTTACTAGAAATATCTGCCAACTAGATGCTGCCTTCCAAGAGTTGTGACTTGCCTACTCCAAAGTGGGCTCAGCAGTGGCTTCCCATTCAAAACCATCTGACCGTCTAGATTCTAATATTATTCAGAAGGACGTGCTCAGCCCCATGGTGGAAGGCGCTATAAGAAGAATCTTTGACCAAGGAAACTTTCCAATAACTGCAGAAGACTACAGGTTCTATTTATTCAGAGCAGCCATATTTCCAGCTCCCTGGGTTCAGCCTTGGAGGGGAGGAATGTCTTCAAAATGTAGACTCCTGCTTCTTCCATTCATAGGCCCAAGACTGTCTGGAGATATTCTTAGCTCCACTCTCAAAGTTATGAAGGAAAATACATCTCTCCCTCTTTCAGAAGCCCTACTGAGCAAAAGCAAGCCTGCTCCTTCCTTTGTCGTCTTTCCTAAATAGCAATTAATAGTAAAACAAATTTGTCTCTAAGTGGTAAAGGAAAGACATGTAGCAGATCTGGCAATATAGCTGACAAGCTGTTACGACCCAACTGGTCTTTAAAATGTAGGACAGAGACACATGAGCAGGGATACCATACAAAATAATAGGAGATGGCCTTTGTTTCTTTAGCACATCAAATTATCTAGGTATTTATAATGCACCCAGTAAATGCACTTAATGACACAACATTTCTCACATGAACCAATGATGGTATACATGCAAATATTAGCTTTGTATGGGATGAAGGTTAATTTGGGTGTAAGATGTTAATTAACAAGTTGCATGTGTATACTAAAACTATGGTTAAAACCATATAACCAGGCAGGATAAGTAACAAGAGAGTGGTTAGAGCAGGGAAACTGGCCTCAGGGTCTTCCATGTGGGTTTCCTAGCCACTGGACTACAGTGTCAGTCTCTCTCTCTTCCCCTCTTCTTTCCCCAATAACAGTTTCACTGTGGATAAATACTTGAAAAGTCACAAGCACTAGTGCTTGATTCTCACTATCATTTTCCATAATAGAATGAATATTCCTGAATTCACATTTTTTTCACTGAAATTTGCTTTCAAGCAAGTGCCTTTAAACACCCATCATCCCACACACTTGCATGACACATGTGACTAGGCGAGGCAGCTTTGTAAATGACACCAGAAGATGGCACCATAAACCCGCAATGGTGTTTCACTGTTTGTAGACATTACTCCAAAAGGATTTTGCTTTGCTTTTTAAAAGCAACTAGAGTGTTGCTTTGCCACACAGTAAAACTCAGGGGATTTTGCATAATCATTGAAAATATTTGGAATAGTTTAGAAAGAAAATTTAAAGGAGGCAGCCTGCTTACGTACCTCGTAGGTCAGTGGTTCTCAACTAGGGGTACATGTAGCCTGGGATAACACAGATGTCTTCCAGGGGTTACATCAACTTATCTAGACATTTGCCTAGTTTTACAACAGGCTACATAAAAAGCGCTAGCAACATCAGCGCACACTATAATTTCATACAATGACGTTTATACTGCTCTATATAATATACACTAAAATATAAGTACAATATTTATATTCTAGTTGATTTATTTTATAATTATATATCAGACTCCTGAAAGAGAGAGAGAGTCTGGAAATGTTGAGAGCCACTGTTCTAGATCTTCTCTAAAAGAAAATTGTCTTGGGGTGCTTATGAAATTACTTAAATTTGTACTTTTTAAATGGGTTTTATTCTAAAATGATTAGTAGTAGTAGTAAAATTAAACTAACTCAGTTGTGTTTAATAAGCACAATCACATTTGCAGATGCAACATAACTAAACCTCACTTCAGCAAAACTCATATAGCCATGCTTAATCTTAAACACATGGCTAATCCCATTGAATTCAATACGGCTTATGCATATAGTAAAGGGTTTATTCAAACTTGAACTTAAGCACATGCATGAATCAGGGCCAAAAGTAGCTTTTCTTAACTTGCTTCTTTGTAGAATTGGTCAAAATTTTTCTCACTGAACATTTTTCTTTTGGAAAATTCTATTTTGTTGAAATCTAAACTTCTGACTTTTTGCAGATTTCAATGACATTTTGTTGTTTTAAAAAATTGACATGAAGCATTTTGGAACAGAATTTTTTATTTTTTTTATTTTGAAACTACTTTTTCCATTTTTTAAATATATTATAATATAGTAAAGTCAAAATTTGAATTAGATATTTCAATTTTATTGAAGTGGGATGTTTCAGTGGACCCAAACTGTTGTTTGAACCTTTTTATTTTATTTTATTTTTTGTGTGCAAATGTTGTTTTTCAGGACATTTTTTTTGGTTGTACTCCAATTTGGAGCAAAAACAAGTGTAAAATTCATTGGGCTGTCCTGCCAAACAAGTTAGGGTTCTTGCACAGCTCTATGCCTTCCATGGGATTACAGTTTTAAACATAACTAAAGGATTTTGTATTAGCCAAATCAAAATGCCCTGTGATTCGGATATAGAGATAAATTGTAACCTATCACACTTCTTTCAGATACAAAAAAGTAAACAACACAGCAACACCTTACGTGGTTAGGCAGAAATTTTTCCTGTGAGCAGGTTATTTCACTGCTGTGTTAACTCTCATGTTACTCTGAAAGCACTTGCCATAGACAAAGGCAAGATACTGGATTAAAAGGGCCACCGTTTTGATCCAGTATGGTAAGTTTCGAGTTCAAGACCCAGGTTGTTTTTTTGTTGTTAACTCGGAGGACTTGGAATTGGATGTGCTCTGCCCTGGGGGATGGAGCACCTTGTGTTCATTGTGTACGTACTGCTAACGTTAGACTGTAGGTGCCTCAAGGCAAGGTCTTTTTTCTTTGTTAAATGCCACATATGCTTATGGTGTTCTGTAAATAATAAACACATCCAACAATGTTCTCAGGCTTCAGAAAGAGTAGCATGCAGCCCTCCTCCATGGAAAGACAGGAGTCTGGAAGGGAGGCTGGGGAGTAAGTGTTTATCACTAAAAAGCAGTATTGCTCCCAGGACTGGCATTACATTAACATAACTACTCCCTAGTTTAAACTGATATAATCCAAGAAATTAGGAGTAACAGCTAAAATTGTGTCATTAACTCACTCCACTGTGCACAACTATTGCAGATCATCGGTATGGCAGCTCTTCCATTTCTCGGGAGCTCTGTTAGTGATCAACTATAGTGTGCAGGAACAATGGAGTGAGTTAGGGACGGAGCTTCCGCCTTAACTCTGAAGGAAGCATACAAAATGGGTAGGAATTTTCAAAATGCATGTTCTTTATCCAACATCTAGCCCGTAAAGATGTCCTAAGAGAATGTTTATTAATGTGAATTAATAATTTAAACTAATACAAAAACTGTTGACCCATCAGACTTCACCCCCCTCTAATAATTGGGTTTATTGCATATTTCTCTCTTGAAACTTGCCATTGTTCTGCTTTCAAACATCATCCTGAGAAAAGCTGAGCATCCTCCAGTCCCAGTGAAATAAGAGAAAGTTGAGGGTGTGGCTCATCTCACAGGATTGGGCCTTGGAAGAATAACTTAACATGATTCTGTGCTAATCATGGGTCTGATCCTGCAAACACACAGAGAGACACTTAACTTTACTACAATTGAAGTCAATGGTATTACTCACAGTAGTAGTAAACTAACCTAAGAGTTTACAGAATCAGGGCTTATGTTAGCATGTTGTCTGGTTTCTAGGTGAAATATGAGAGATTTTTAAAAATTAAGTGGTTCTTAATTCACCAAACTCCTGCTGGCTACAGTGAGATGAAAAACACTTCACTAAATTAATCAGAAACGTATAATTTTGGTAAACAGGCACATGAAATTTGTATTTGTTAGTATTTTATCCTCGGATTACATTTGCATTTGATAGTAACTGTTGAAAAACAGTATTAGAACAATAAAGTGCAAACCACACACCTGAAATCATATATTGTACTATTCATATATTGCATTGGCGTGAATATCCATGCAAATAATATTTTTTCCAGTGCTAGTTAACTATGTAGAAGTATTCTCAATAGATAGATAAATGCTACTACAATACTAACCTTTGCTGAGATAAACTGTAGTAAATCATTGGCAGTTGGGGAAGATAGCCCAACACAAACAATTACCTGTTTTAGCATAAATCTATTTTATGGTTAGTAACTGCTTAAATGCAAAAATAAAAAGTAAACAAATGAAATTACTAAGTATAAAAATGGCACCGATTTATTTTTACTGAATGTAGAAAGACCTGAAATGATCCAACTGATCTTGGCCAAATGTCTGTTTCTGCCCTAGGTGTAGTGTTTGTTAAAAAAAAAAAAACCAAACTATTAATTACCAACATGTTTTAAAGCACCACTCAGCTGCTCAATGTACACAAGCTCCTAAATTGGGGAATTGCCAGGCATGCTCTGGTGAAATGGGAAAGAGTGGTGCATATTTCAAGGAAAAGCTGAATTCCAATTCTTCTCCCCCCTTTCACATGCTTGTTACATTCTCAGATAAAGTACTTTGGGCTTGAAATGCTCCATGCTCGGCCCCAAAATGAATCTCCGGAAGCATGTACCAGAGCCATATATTTAATTGTGACATTATGTAGGGTACAATCCAGACTGATGAACAGCTGTGACCCTTGAATTCTCCAACCTGGGGGTGCCTTTTACATTGCTTTGCTGTGACAGCAACCACTCCGGGTCTGCCCACACCACCTCCAGCATGTAAACCATCCCAGCTGAGTACTATGTCCAGCCACTCATGAATTACAATGTGGGCAACACCAGCAAACTCCCAGTCCCAGACTTTCCCCCAGAAATGTGTCTTGTACTGCCCAGCCCCCGCCCTGGACAACACAAGATCCTATAAAGTCCATTATTTCACTAATAGAAAATGATATGCACAAATCTTGTTATCCCAAATGAAGTTTCCCAAACACTTCAAAGTTTATTAACTACAGAAAGATAGATTTTAAGTGATTACAAGTAATGAAGAATAAAAGATAAAACACAAACTAATACCTAACTTAACAAGCTAAGTGAACTTTTCAAGCAAAAGGGTCTCTCTCACCACATGTTCTAGCAGTCCTACTGGCTGATTCTTTCAGCCAAGATCCCTCCCCAGTGCACTGAGGCTTCCTTTGTCCTTCAGCTGTTGTTGATGCTGTGAGTAAAAATGAAGGAGGAGGTGATCTAAGGAGTTTGCCCCACTTCTTGTAGCAATTCTCTTCTTTGAGACTCAGCTCCAGCTAGGATGTAGGTGACAAAGTCTGTGGGATGGGAACTTGCAGCTGTTTTCTTTGCAAAGATATAAATTTCTCACTCAAACCCTTTTCCCTGCCAAAGAATGGCCACTTAACCCGGTGATAGTCCATTTGATTTTGTTGACACATGGCTGAAGTGCTAGTTTGCCTGTTGTCTCTGAGGAATGTATTTGTGCTGGCTTTTCTAAATTTGGTGTATGTTTCAGCAATCTCATACAGTAAAATTTTATGACCTTACATACAATGTTGCCACACATATTTTACCAGGACAATACTCAGCAAATTATGCGTTTTCTAATGATACCTCACAAGGCATACTTTGTACAAAATTTATCATAGTCTTCAAACAAGGTAAACATCAGGATACAATCTGTCACAGTAATGCAGCAAATGGCATTATGTGGGTTTTTGGTGAGGAAGTTTGCAGGAGCCGGGGGGGGGTGGGGTTGGCGTACCCCAAGGGCAGAGACGTCTCTCTCCATGTATCACTGCAGAAACATATTACTCCAGTGGGGCCCAGAAGGAATTAATTCAAGGGCCACCTCCACCTCTCACTCATTCCCTGAGCCATGGAGTGGCCTAAGCATGCTAGTGGAAGCAAGATGCTGTTGCTTCGTTCCTCAGTCAAGCTAAGTATGGTCTAGCTGTATCGTAACTCCCAGGAGGCCAAGGTGCTTCTTAGAGCTACACTATAGGTGGGCTGAGAAAAGGCCATAATGTCAGAAAATAAATAAAAATAAAGGGTTATCAGCTAGAATGAAAGCCATACTCTATATGGGAATGGAGACTATGGAATGAGCGCAGGCCTACCCTTTACATGTGCACATTATCCAGTCTTCTGCTAAATAGTTAATGCAGAAGCCCAAACTCATGATGCTTGACCACAGAAAGTGTTCTTCCTAAGATACACTGCCTGAATTGCAGGGTCCAGGCTGTTTCAACTAAACCTCTCTCTGAAATACACTAAAGAGAAACAAATTAGCCTCACAACACCTCATATGAAATGCTTTGGGGGACAGCTTGCAGCACCTCTCTGTGAGAATAGAAAGGAACATTGTTCGTATTTATTTTCATATGGCCACCAAAGGGACTGTGGGCTTTTTTCAGGGCTTGGATAAATGTGTTGTACTTTAATTTTAGTCACCATAACATACTAAGACAAGGAGGGGGGGGAAGAGGGGACATGGGGGAGGGGAAATTAATGTAAAACCAAGCTGACCTAACATAGACCAGTTCTGCAACATATTCAGGGCTAGCCCTCTATGCCTGCAGGTAGACTCATTAAACCACATGGGTCAGGGATCTCCTTCCATGGAACAAATTGCAGGATTAGGACCCATAGCCCCCAATTCTGAACTAATACATACAGTGGAACCTGAATGTTATTAACACCTTGGGAATGGAGAGTGTTCATAATTGAAGTGTTTGTAATTCTGAAGAAAACATTATGGTGGTTCTTTGAAAAGTTTACAACTGAACATTGACAATACAACTTTGAAACTTTACTATGCAGAAGAAAAATGCTGGTTTTTTAACCACCTTCATTTAAATGAAACAAGCACAGAAACAGTTTTCTTACCTTGTCATTTTTTTTAACTTTCCCTTTATTTTTTTAGTAGTTTACCTTGAACACAATGCTGTACAGTATTTGCTTTCTTGGCTTTGTTGTTGCCTGATTGCGTGTCAGTTTGCATGGGCAGTGGGTCAACCGCTGGTTGGGGAAGACTAGCCTCCAGTCAGCCCTGCCCTCATCCATGGATCTGACCCCTTCCCCTATTAGAACCCTGCCCCCGTAGCTGCCAGCCCCTTGCCCCCTTCCCAGACTGCTGAGCAGGCGGGTGATGCATGGCCTCCCCTGAGTGCAGGGCAGGCAGGCAGTGCACAGCTCCCCCGGATTCAGCATTTAGACTGGGTGGGTGGTGCGGGCCCCCCAGCACTCCCACCCCCCTCAAGCATGGGGGAGGGCAGCCCCAGTGCTTCCAGCCCCCTCCCCAGTGCCAGGTGGTATGCCCCCCCCACACACACCTGGGGGCTCCTCAGCACTGGGCTGCCCCAGCCCCAGATCGCTTCCCTGAAGAGGAGCAGCCTGCTTGGGCTGGGGCCAAGGGCAAGCAGGAGAGAGCTTTGGGCAGGAGCATGGCCAGGGCCATGCTGGGCTCTTTGGGGAAGCACAGACTGCCCCAGCTATGTGATGCACTGCCCATGTCAGTTTGTAACTCTGGTGTTTGTAATGCTGAGGTTTTACTATATGCTTAATTTCACTCATAGGTGCAATCCCACTGATGTCAGTGTGGCACTATCTGCTTTGCTAGGGCAAGGCCTGCAGCAGCGAGAGCTTGGGCCTGTGCTAGCTGCACCTGGAGCAGCCCAGGTGCTCTGCTGGCAAGCATCACATCAGCATTAGCCTAAAGCTCTTCAAGGAGGAGACAGATGCCCATAGTAGCCATGGACAATAAAAGAAAGTTTAAAACAAATTGAGAGTGACTTATTACCAACCATGGCCTAGCTTGCAGAACAATCTTTTGCTCTGACTCTGTAAGCTGGTCCAAGCATGTGGCCTCAGCAGGCCACCCAGTGAACTTCTTTATCAAGGTGGCTGCGGTGATTTGCCTGCAGAGAACCACAGCTGCTCTGCCTTCCTGCTGATGGCTTAACCAATTGATTCTGCAAACAATTAAGCATGTGCCCTGATAGTCCCACTGAAGCTAGTAGGACAGATGACAAGCATGTCAGTGTGAGATGATCTATTTGGGTAAATCTCTGCCCCCATACAGAGCCAAACTGCATCGAGCTGTGTGGGGACATGTGGGCTACCAATGCGGAGCTCACTGCAGGATCTGAGCCTTAGTGAGAAGTGACAGAACAGGGACTGGGCTGCTCCCTTCTTATGGAACAGTGAGATGGGACAGGTCACTCTCTCTCTAATACCAAGATTAGTCCTTTATTCTCCTTATTGAACATAACTATCAGCAACTTCTTATATACCCCACAAAAAGAGAAAGAACAGGTCGCACCCATGCTGTAAGAAGGGACTCTGTCTAATGCTCCTAAGTGTGTTTGCAGTTCAACAGAGACTATAGCAGGCTCTGTGTTCTAGAGCAATGTAGAGCACTATATTGGTTCTGCAGGGTTAAATGTTTGGTCTGCCTCCATTTACCTAATTTTTTTTTCCTAGTAGGAACATGGGAGAAAATAAAATTGTTGAGACTATGTTAGGGTGACCAGCTGTCCCTATTTTATAGGGACAGTCCTGATTTTTGAGTCTTTTTCTTGTATAGGCTCCTATTATATATTGTATAGGCACCCCCTGTCCCAATTTTTCACATGTGCTGTCTGGTCACCCTAGACTATGTTGAAGTAAGATGTAGCCAGGGCTCTTGCTGTTCTGTGACAATACTATACGAAGGGAAGGGAAGGGGTGGGGAAGCTTTATAGTACAAAAGTTTTCAGAAGAGTGTGTGTCTTACTTTGGGGTGGGAACTACAACCATCCTAATGAGAAACTAAAAACTGTTCTAGTTTGCTCAAAAATAGTTTCTTAGTAATGAAGAAACTGGAAATGTAAATTAGAACAGTTTTCATAAGACATCACTCACTCGTTATAAATTGTAAATATGCAGTCTGAGGCTACTGAAAAGCTTGAAGTATAGGGGAAGGCATGTTAATTAGTTGATAATCTGTAGGAACAAATCACACTATACAGTAATAGTCTACCACACACTGAACATTGCAAACTACCTTTGATGTAGCTGCTTTTTTTCAGAAGTGTATGGGAGCCCACACTAAATTGCCTGCTGAGTTGATGTCAGCCCACCATAATGAGGTTACCACCATCTAAAAAGAGAAATGAAGATGAATCTCCTAAGAAATGTAAAAGAACTGTCCCCTCCCTGTTTGCGTGAGTGTGACTCACACTAATGCAATCTGGTAGGAATTCTGATTGAAGGCAACTGACCACAGAGGTTGAGAGTCCATGCACAGGTTTAGGTAACAGCGCCTACTTACAAGAATGATTCTTGCTCACAGCATTCAGCAGCCATGATAAGCTCCTTTTGTGGGGAGTTGAGTATGAGAAATTTGCTGAGCTTGTGCTTATTGTAAAACTCGTTTGCTTTTCTAAGATTGAAGGTGGCAGGGCCTGAAATGCCAGCCTTTGTAACCATACACATTCCCTGTCAAGTTGAGCTTCATTTACCTCTTCTGATTGCCAATGGGTGCTTCCCTGTCAGTACTGTTTAAACCGCAAATGACCTGGCTTATCAATATTCTCTCAGTTACATACAGGCATCCAACATTAGCACAGATACTTCATTTAAGCCTCCCACTGCCTTCCTCTTCCTTGGGGCCTAATTTTGCCATCGTAAAAGCATGTGCAGTTCTTATTGAAATCCAGGAGAATTGTGTGCACTTATGTGAGGGAGGAATTGACTTCCAGGTTTTAGGCCTCTTTTGGTCAGTACTTCACCTTGTTATTTTATGTGACAAATTTAATATACTGGTGATGGATACTTAGGCAAGGCTAGGTGCATGCGAATATGTTAATGAATGCTATGTGATGAAGAGAGTGTTTGGTGTTTTCTAGTTTATTGTGGTTTACATTCTTCATCTCTCTCTCACACACACTCACACTCTCTTTCTCAAGAAATCAGCATGATAAACATATTCTGGTATTGAATCTCTGCTGAGTTCTTTTGGAACACACGTGAATATATTTTGCTTTTGGTCAGTGTTAATATGCCATTTTACTGACAGAGTAGTTCTAATACATTTATTGTGGGCTAAATATTGTATGGCTTAGTCCTGTATAGGATATACAGTGGCAAACTATTGGAGTGGCACAGAGATAATTCCTTCCTACTCAACCTCTTTGAATGTTTCCCAACTCATATCTTTGTCCTCTTCTATGCTATCCCTTACACTTGAAATTCTGCTACAAAATCTTCATGTTATGTATAAAGGATTCTAACATATGGGACCCTAAACCTATGTGCATTTTGTACTTGAATGTTCTTATCTCTGATTAACTTGTAAGATCCTTAGGCTCGAAACCAAGATTTCTATGTTTGTACAGTAGTTGGCATATTTATGGTACTCAATAAATAACTATTGTAGCTTGGTAAAACTGCCTATTTATCTCCCTGGGCGGGCGGGATGTGTGTGTGTTAGAGATCTCATTAATGTTTATATAGTGCTTTAGAGAAAGATAAGTGCTCTAATAATTGCTACATCATACTTACTGGCCTATAGTTTTGGTTTAGTAGTAGATTGTTTATGAATAGGTAGCAAGGAAGGGCATCTACCAGAAAACAAACCGACACATAAAATATAATGAAGCTAAAGCACCTTTGACTCGGCCATGCCCTAAGAAGATATGGATTGTAGCAATGAAAACTAATGGATAGCAACTTCCGTGAAGGCCACTTGCAATAATGATTGTGAGACAAACTGATACTCTGTTCAGGTTATATTTAGCCAGAGATACCCATGTTTGACACTTGGTGAAGCTTGCATCCTGCAGTGGACTGAAAAAGTCTGTTGTGGTGATGATGGCTTTCCATCATTATGGAATAATGACAGTTGTTCCATAGTTAAAGATAAAGTTGCAACAGAGGTTCTGTTGTAAGTCTTATTTTTGCATATCTCTTCTCAATAAAAAAAAAAAGAGAGAGAGACACACACACACAACTGGCTCAAAACTGGTAAGTTGGATCTGAGCCTAAGGTAGAATTGTTCCAAGTGTCAAGTGATTGACTCAAGCACTGCCTGAGTTATGACACCCTAAAAACAATCCAGTCAGGATAGTCCCAACAACTTAGCACGTTACTGCCCTTTTGGAGCATGACAGCTGTAGTCATATGTTTGTTAGATCCATGATTAATCCTGCACAATAAGCAGGGTATTGTATCTTTCATATTAAGTTATTAATTGGACACAGTAAAACAAACAGTGATCTGTGTCTAAACACACAATAGTTTCCACATACAGAAAATAGCATCTTTATTACAACATGCTATTGACAGGGGCCTACATCTTTCAAACCTTTGTGGCTTCCCCCATCTCTTGTGAATTTCACAGTCAGATCATTTCGGATGTAGTTGTTTTACTCTGCAATTCATTACAATCTCAAAAAGTAAAAAAAAAAGTAAAAAGGGTTTTTGAGCACTTTGTTAAGCAAAGAGAGCCCTGTCCATGCTAAGTGTCAGCAAATGAGGGATGACCCTAATCAACCAACCACACTGAAACAGGTTAGCTGATGGATAGACAACAATGCAGGAGTTTTATTTTCAATGTACCACTTTGCCCCTCCTTCATCACGTCAGAGGAGCCTCAATCAAGATAAACTGCTAAGAAACAAAACTACTTATCTTTTCATGCAAACGTATCTAATGACAACTCCCTTCCTACTGTCCCTGCCTATGAATTTATTGTTTCTAAGTAAAACTTTTTTCTAATCTTCCCAGGAATTGATAACAGCCCATTTAAAAACTTTTACTGTAATACAACTGCATAATGAGGAGTTTCCTGTTAGCATTTGGAATAGGCAGCAATTATAGCTTGCTTCATGGCCTCTCAAGCTGCAGAAGGTTGCAACCCATGGGCTAGCTATATGCCTAAAACAGAGATCCCCAAACCATTTTTTATTGTAACATGGAATCACGCAAGGTTCAGGCCAACTGCCACTGTGTTTCCCCTCAGTGATTCACCTAAAGGCATCTGCAATCAGCCTTCTGGCCTCCTAGCCATTACCTTTCTTGGGTGGAGATACATGTCCAGACTGAAATGTTCCCTGCCTTCACCATATTATTCCCAGCAAAAGACAATTCACCTAAACACACTTGCTTCTCCCCTTAGAGACAGAACACACTGTCATTTCCCACAATTATAAGTTACCACACAACTCTTCCTGTGCAGGCTTATTTATTATAGTAAAAGTATTAGAGAAAACACATTAAAAGAATCTACAAGCATGCTAAAAATAAGCTTGCAAGAGATCTCCCCCCAGCATCTGCACCATGCACTCTGGCAGGTGAGCTCCCAAAAAAAGTCTTGTTTGTGGTCACAAGTTTATAACAGCCTCAGCTCAGAACTAGCACCTAGTCTTATGCAGCCGCAGTACGCCATGTTCTTCCAACCCTTCCCTAAGGATTGGGGCCCTCCATGGACCAAAGGTCCTGTTCATTTGCTGGAATACGAAGAAGCCCTGAGTCATCTTAAAACCAGGCTATTTATTCAAACATTTTTTCTTTGTCAGTTACTCCCTGGAGAATGCAGGCTGCGTCTCTGAACTGTCCTCATGCCACAGGTGATCAGCAGACAAAAGGTTCCCCGTCAGGGAAAAGCTTCGAAGGCTGAGTCAGTAGGTGGGGGTTGCAACCCCCCTCCAGTACCTCCTAAGAATTCCACTTCACACGTATTGTCTGAAAAGCTGTCATGTCTGCTATATTATTTATCATAGTCTTTTGAAAATCACATTATCTCCCAGAAATGACATTAATCCTTCTTCATCCTAAAGAAGTTCCATAAATCCCACAGTAGTTAGGGTGACCCGATTTTTGGGTCTTTTTCTTATAAAGGCTCCTACTACCCCCAACTCCCAATCCCCAACCTGATTTTTCACATTTGCTGTTTGGTCACCCTAGAAGTACTACACAAACATTTCCATTTGCAATACAATGGACCCTGAAGTTACTAAGTGTAATTCAATACGGTTTTACTTCATTTCATAAGGTTTGCACACGATATTGCAGGATATTGTCATATCTGTCACAAATGGTATGGAAATGGTTGAGAACCAGTGCTCTATTACACTCATTCATTAGGTGCTAAAAGAGCCAACCCACCAACAGAACATACAATAATCGAATCTATTGTCACATGGACCTGACCCCCTTGAAATCAATGACAAATCTCCCATTGATTTCAACAGGGCCTGAATTTCAACCAGAGACTACTACAGAACATGTTGCGTCATTTCACATTTTCAGAAAAGCATGGGATACTGACTATAAAGTAAAAAATCCTGTGACATATCTCCCTATCAGGTGTACAGAAGCTCTTTATCATGATGGAATACTATAGGATAATTGATTCTATTATATTTTCCATATGCAAAGAGCAAGGGAGGCTCTAGACATTTCGCTGCCCCAAGCAGGGTGGCATGCCGTGGGGGGCGCTCTGCCGTCGCTGGTCCCGTGGCTTCGGTGGACCTCCCGCAGGCGTGCCTGTGGAGGGTCCACCAGAGCCACCGGACCAGCGGACCCTCTGCAGGAAAGCTGCTGCAGGCAGCCTGCCTGCTGCCCCCGCGGCGACCAGCAGAGCACTCCCTGTGGCTTGCTACCCCATGCACGTGCTTGGTGTGCTGGGGCCTGGAGTTGCCCTGGCAAAGAGCAAACACATACTTCCAGTCAGAATGACCTTTATTTTATATTGAGAGTCCAACATAGCAAGAAGGAACAAAGGTAAAGTCTGCAAAAGAGAGCGCAGTGTGCGTGTATGTCACATATGCAGCAGGAAAGGAAACATCTGCATTTAAAAGTGCACTTTACAGAACATGTCAGAACATTAACAAGCCACATATACCATCGGGTCTATTCCCCTTTTCTCTCTAGCTCTCATTTTTAATTAAGTATAACTGGAGTTTCTGGATTTAGGGTTAAACTGATAAAACCCCATACTGGAAACAAAAGTAATAATAATAATAATAAAAAAGCTAAACAAACACCCAAACTGACATGTTGAGGAGTGTTGAAAATCTTTAGGGGGTGGGGAGGGAGGAGGAGTTATGAAAAATAACTGAGAGAACATTCCCTGTTGAGCAGGTGTAATGTTAATGTAATTAACTAAAACCACCAAGATTGGAAATTCAAGACCCTGACTGGAAACGGAGCTGCCCAAAACCGGGAAAAATATGTTTGTCATTGTTAAACACTTCTGAGTTGTGTGTGATTTGTGAAACTTTGAAACATTTCACCCTGACCTAAGGAGAAACAGATTTCCTCTCAGCTGGGGAACTGCAAGCGGCTTTCAAAACAGCACCCATCCCCCGTCAATCCTTACCCCTTAGTAGTCAGACACCCAAAGAGAGTGGGGTACGGCCCTTTCCTTCCCCCTTTACCGTCCAGCCCCCCACCTGTGTGCCGCTCGGAGGACTACGGCTCCCAGCAGGCTTTGCCGGCTCCTCTCCACTCGAGGCCGAGCTTTGCGAGGGGTTGATGTAATGCGGTGAAGTCACAAAACCTCTGTGGGCGGCGAAGTGTGGTGGGGCTCGCAAGAGGCTGCCGGAGCTGAAGGGGCAAAGGAGCGGCCGCTTTGTTTGCTTGCTGCCCGCAGGGAGCCTCGCAGTCCCCGCGCGGGGTGCGAGCCCCACCCCGGCGCTCTGCACAAGCGGTTCGGCCGCGGCTGGGGCCGATTGGTGTTTTTGCAGGAGAAGCGGGACAACGCAGGGTCGCTGCTTTCCCGAAGCCCCCGCCCCATGACCTGCTGAAGGTGGGCCGGGCGTTTGCCGTCCCTGCCTCGCTGGAGGCTGGATGCATTAGGCACGCGGGTTGCAGCTCGCCCTCCAGCATCCCTCCCACCGCTCCGAGATGGCGGACCCCGCCGAATGCAGCATCAAAGTGATGTGCCGGTTCCGGCCCCTCAACGAGGCGGAGATCCTCCGCGGGGACAAATTCATCCCCAAGTTCAAAGGCGAGGAGACGGTGGTGATCGGGGTAAGTCTCGTCGGGAGGTTCCCGCTGCCCCGCTCCCAGCCTCCGTGGGGCTGAGCATCCTGGGACCGCGGTTCTGCAGCCCTGGCAAAAAGCAGCATCCCGCCCCTCCCTGCTGCGGCCCATTGTTCCCGCTCCGGGGTGGGCAGGGGTTGTCCTGGGGCGCTGGGGTAGCGGGCGAGGGTTTGTGCCGCAGAATTGCAGGGGACCCCGCTTCCTCCAGCAGGGGGCAGGGCTGGGGCACGCCCCCAGGGGTTCTCTGAGTTCCCCAGACCCCTTTGACTTGGGGTTTATTGCCCCCTCCCCCCCGCGGGCACGCGGCTCCTGCTGGGATGAGAAGGGTCTGGGGGATGCAGGCGGGGGGGGGGTGTTCCTCGGAGTGGGGCGGGTGGCACTAGCCCGCTCTCCACACCGCGGCTTTTCCCCCGCGGATCAATTACCCCCTCCGCGGCTCCAGCCCCGGGGCCAGGCCGGGCGGCAGAGGGCAGCTCCTGCGCCACGCGCCCCCCGTTTGTACCTGCGGTGTGTGTGGGGGGGAACTGAATGGAGCCGGCCTCCATTCCCACCTGGGCTGCACCCTCCCAGCCCCCAGCATTGATGAAGGTGATGTCATTCTGTTCACTGGGCATGCTCGCGCTCTCCCTCGCTCGTGGGGAACCTCAAATGATTGGCAAGTGACAATAATTTCAGGGGAGAATTGCAGAGCTCAGTGTGAGTCCTTTCTCCCCCCTCACCTCACCCCACCCCAGGGCTTGGCTTGGCTCTGCATCTCACCAGCTGCGCTGTGTAAACGCCTGCCAGGCTGCGGTCGGTGCAGGTGGAAGGAGAGAGGTGTACGGGCTGCGTGCGCTCTGCTTATTGCTGGGTTCCCTTCAGCCACTTTGCTGTCACACAGCTAGAGAGAGCTCGTTGCGGCAGCCGCTGGAGGCCGCCTTCTTTCCCGGGAAAGTTTCTTCGCCTGAATGGATCGAGGAGCCTTCCGCCTCTCTTGCTTTACACGAGGCGCAGTGCTTGGAGTTCTTACGGGTGTCTGAGCCCCCAGGGCACCCGGCCAGTGTTTACTTCGTGCTCGCCCTGTTTTGTGGAACACAGGATCGGTGCTCCCTGAATGTGCTAGCTTCAATGGTAGTTCTCTCCCACGTTTTGCATTGTGTTTGCATTAGAGCCATGTGAGGTCAAAGAGAGAAGCAGGAGGCAGAGATTAAATCCTAATCTGTTTGTTTGAAGCAGGAATCAAAGTAAAGTTTTGCAGTGTGTAGTTGCTGAGTGTAGTTTGTATGTAAATCAATCATTACATTTTATTATGCATTCTTTATAGAGGCACTTTGATAAATGGTTACAGATTCCAGTAGAACAAATAGTTGATTCTAATTGTCTGGGAGCACAGTGTAGTAAAATCTCATTCCCTGGGCAAGTTAGTGATATGGTTGAAATGTTCATCCTTATATAAGTAGAGCTGCACATGGTGTTTCTTTCTACCACCAAGTCTAAAATATATATTTAAGCATCAGTTCACTACTCCAGGTCCTAGTGACAACAGATTTCTGGACAGGCCAATATTCTTGTTCCACCAACATATCACTCTGGGAAGTAACCTTCATAACAGCAAAGGGCTCTGGAATCATTGACTAGAGCGTATTTAACATGATCACTAAAAAGTAGTCTGTGTGGTTATTTTGGTCCCTGTATTGACTGGGACTAGGGTGACCATATTTCCCTATGCTGAATATGGGATGCCTAGTAAAATTACTCGTATTCAAGCAAGTTCAATGAAAATCAATCAGAACTATGCAGTACAAATGTTCAAATTAACATCAAATTGACTGAGCTGTTAAAAATAAATACTGCACAATTGGATTCTTTTGATTTACTTCTCAAGGCTTTAGGGTTCACAGGGGGAGAGGTGACACAGACACACATACACTCCCATATACCTCTCTCACACAGACGCAGTGACCCACCAACCTGACTTTCCTTTCCTAGCGCTCTCTGCCCTCTGTGCTTGGCTGGGTCCCCAGGATGGACCTGCCTCTCCTGGTACCTGGTGCTGCATCTTCCTGAGGCAGCACATGGGGGCAGCATGCAGGGTCATATGCCCCACTGCCCCCATTTCTGCCAGGGTTCACACCAGAAAGTGGCCAGCAGCAGCCTTTCGGCACTGCATGGGAGGGCAGGGGGCTGTGTGATGGACCAGCAGGAGGAGTGGCTAGTCCTGCATGCTGCAGCTTTGTCCTGCATCAGCCTTGCACACCCACTCCCATCATTGGTCATTGCCCCTCCCTCTCGCCCCCTCGCTGCTGATGGGCGGGTGGTTGGCAAGCAGGGATCTGGTCAGCAGCAAGAACCACCAGTACAGATTTGGGGAGGAGACAGAAAATACAGGACAATTTGCCCTTTTTTAAGGAAGTCCGGACACCTGCAGGAGGGCTTAAGTATGGGACTGTCCTTTTAAAAACAAGATATCTGGTCACCCTGGGTGGGACTCAGCTTTCCTACAGACTGCTTATCATGGCAGTTAAGATAGTCTGGGAATTGCTTGCTGTGAGTTCTTGGAGCTGAAGTTTTCCAATTGAGGGCCCTTATCTTTGGAACGGGCTCCCTTTGGCGGTCTGCCAACATGAGGCTTTGGTGATCTTCAGTGCATGATGTAGGTCATTTCTGCTTGAGCTAGTATGTGGTTAGTTGTCTGACTTGCTGGATTTTGTTTTCCCTTGGTGCTTTGTTTTGTATTTTGACCTGCCATATTTGATCACAGCCATATTTATGTTACTCATTATAAGGTTTATTTTTATATCCAAATACTTAAATAAGTGCTTGAGATCAATAAATAAATAATAAACCGCATAAATGGCTAGTTGGTTATTAATAAGGTTCTTATTTCAATTGCTTACAGCTATTGTGAGAATTTATTGGCAGGACAAGCACTTTTTCATTAGAGAGCTGCTAAATGACTCATGAAAGACTGAAATGTTTTGAGATAAATGTTACAGAAAAGTCTATTTCTCTTCTCTTTTTAATTACTCAGGGCATTGCATCAAAACAGGATATTTGCTTTCTGAGTAGATAAACTCTCATTCCTCACCTTGAGTTGTAATCATAATAATCTCCACAGCAATTAATCTGATGTCAGAAACAGAGGATTGTGACTTCAGACCATAAATGTTTAGAATGAAGGAGAAATAACTAGCAGGAAGAGATGAAACCGTATGAAAGAGATCTTTTCCATGCAAATGTTAGTGAGCTTAAAAACCACACAAGTATATTAATTAGGTAAAACCATGTGCAAATTGTAATTCTGGTTATAGCGCATCTCTGGTTATAGTGTAGTTCTTTGGGAAACATTGAGTTCAGTTTAAACTGATTCTACTGAAGAAAGTGCTCAAACATCACTATAAAGCATTAGCTCCTCTCTCCAAAGACAAAAAGGAAAAACAGATATTTTCTAGTTCTTATGCACTGGAGGTCATAGTGTCTAATTTATGACATGTAAAAGTGTATTTTGACCCTTGTGTATAACTTGTGGTTTGGCAGGATAAATCTTCACACCTTTAGTTATCATCCTGGAAAGCTTGTCTCAACCAGAAGAGCTGCTTCATTTCTCTTTCTCATGACATAGGCAGGGTCTGGGAAGAAGACCTAGTGACATCCAATGAGACTTAGGGCTTGTCTACACTACAGACCGGATCGACAGGCAGCTATCGATCCAGCAGGAGTTGATTTATAGTGTCTAGTATAGACGCGATAAATCGACCACCGGTTGCTCTAACATCGAATCCAGTATTCTGCCTCAATGAGAAGTGCATCTCCTGTCGACACAACACAGTGATCTAGGTATGTAAGTTAATCATGTAGCTTAAGTTGCATAATATAGATCGATTTCTCCCCCTCGCCCCCGTAGTGTAGACCAGCCCTTGCTTAATTGTAAGTCTGTCACATTAAACGGAGAAAAAACTGTATCTCCTGAGTTGGGTTCACTGCCATGATACCTGTGAGAAATCAGCTAGTTTATACTGGCTGATGTTTTCCGTATCTCTTTACAGTTTTTGAATTATAAACATACATACAGATATTTTCACACTTGAGGCCTTGGCCTTAACTGGAACCTATGGATACTACTGCAATATACTATTAATAATAGAATGTGTTATTGATCTTCATTATTTAGTGTGTCAGATTGAATGCTCAGATCCCTAACTAGTAATACTTACCCACAGAAAAATCACATTTCTGCTAGAAAATATTCCCAGCATGGTCTTCATTTTAGAAGAGCGCACTTTTTCTTTAGCATTCATGAAGTTATTAAGATGGAACTGCAAAGCTATATTAAACAAATCAACCACAATATCAAATGGTCTTTTGTTGCTTCTGAGTAAAGGCCATAAAGTGGGTTTTTTGTTAGTCCAGCATCTTTTTCTTTTTTTCAACAATATCAGGACTGATTTTTCTGTGAGAAGACAAAATTCCACTATTTTCAGTCATCACAAAAGACAAGACTGAAACTTGAATAGCTGAAAGGAGAGAAGCTGTCTAATCCAACTCTTCTGAACCCTTCAGGAGAGATTCTCTTTTTCTTAACTCAAGCTCCTGACAAATAACTGGGGAAAAATGCTTTCTGAAATAGTCAACATCATGCATCTCCTGTTCTCTCCTGTTATAGTTTTATTGGCTTCAGAAGATTCTCCAGCAACTTCAGGAAGGGAAGACTTGTAATTACTACTGATTCTTTTTTAAAGGCAAATGACTCCTCCTCCCCAACTTCTTTTGGGACATCTTTGAGTCTATTTCTATATGTCATGAATAAAGCTGTACATTTATCATACCCATGACTCTCTGACTTTCAGGATTTGCGTATCTAAAACAATCAAATCCTGGCCCCATTGAAGTCAATGGCAAAATTCCCCTTGACTTTAATAGGAGTGGGATTATATCCATGGTCTTTGTCACCTGAACCAGCCTCCTCCATGAATCTTCTCAGATTTGGCTGTACAAGTGTGCCATTTAGTATGGATAAACTAATATAACTGGCTTTAATCAATTTTTAATTGCAAATTGGAGACTAATTAACTTTTCTCAATTTTCCATGGCCAATAATATAATGAAAATTTTAGTGTGCCATGACTTATTTTTAAATTCAGATTATGACTCCTGTGTTTTTACTGTGATTTAACCCTTTTTTTGCCATGATGGCCAACTGACCTTGATCATAGTAGGGCACTAAGAGGCAAAAGCAATAAATAAATTGCTTTCTTTTGCAGTTCACTTTTAACTAAGCTACTGGATTCCTTATCAAGCTTCACAACAGATTTTTCAGTACACTGCTGCTTAGTTTGTTGTCTTTTTTCCTCTGTACGCTCAAGTTAGCTATTTAGTTTTGCCTGATGTATCTGCAAATGTATTTTCCTTGGCATTTTTTTTTCTTGCATTCTGTGAGTGTTAAATGGTGTGCTGAGCTCAGCCAGTGAAGTATCTTGCTGGCTTGGGGACCTGAAAACACTTAACATCTGCAACTACTGGACTCACATGCCTAAGTGTTCGGAGGATCGAGGACTGGGAGGGATACACAGGGAGGCTCTGCGAGGAAATAAGCTGCCTGTGATGTAAAAAGATTTTTTCCCAGATAAGTTTGTGGGCCTGCAATATATTTCCCCCTGAAAATTAAAAAAGAAATAAAGATTAAGGAATTGAACTGAACTGAGAAAAATGCAGGAACAAGTTCATTCTTTCTTTCTTCAGGTGGATCTGTAGTGCCCACTCATATTGAATCTTGCTGTTAGTGAAAGGCAGAAACTGATGTATTTAGTCTTAGTTGTGATATTTAGCAGTGTGGATTTCCTGAAATAATTTTTCGCTGTTGTAATGTCAGTGTTTCCTATTTCCAGGAAGGAGACAGAAATTAACTTTGGTTCTGGTTTCACATTCTTTTTTTGAGATGAAACTTAGGTCTGAACTAGTGCAAAATATTGGCATGTACCTGTGCATATTGAATCTGCTGAGTTTTGCACATCTGTTATTGTGCAGGCAACCTAGGGTTAGGGAGGGAGAGGACTGTTTGTTTTTAGTTGTTGCTCAACAGGATTCGTTCCACCTGACTATGTATGGCACTGATGGGCTTTGAAGCAAGTCCTTGCCAGTTCTGCTTGGCTAGAAGGATGATGGCTATGATATGGGACCTCAGAGCGTGTGTGAGTGTGAGAGAGAAAAACCAGTAAGGAAAAATGGAACAGGGCCTAAGGGTCCTTGTACTAGCATAGTTTGTTCCCCAGAGGGAAGTCCTACTATCTATTGTTTCAGCCTTGAGCTGCTCTAAAGATTCCTTATTGTGTTTAGTGACTACAGTTTTGTGAAGAGACATTGAATAATTTTTTCTTTTGTTAATCAGACACTACAGAACATGTAGGAATATAGGGAGCAAGAGGTCAAATGGTGTTTCACAGCATAATACATACAGTACTTGTCAGATGCAAATAATGATGCCCATTCCTCTAGGGAAACAATGTCTATTTTTACCTAGTTTTCTAATGTGTTTACTACTGAGAATTATGACTCAGTATACACTACGCAAGCAGCCAACTAACATCACCAGACAGGCACTGCGGTGGAACCCCCAAGGCAAGCGGAAAAGAGGCTGTCCAAGAAACACCTGGCGACGGGACCTTCAGGCTGATAGCAAAAAAATGGGCTATACCTGAAACCAGCTAGAGCGAATGGCCCAGGATAGAAGACTCTGGAGATCTGTGGTTGGCGGCCCATACCCCGATTGGGGTGACGGGCATGAGTGAGTGAGTGACTACTGACAATATATTTTCTCCTTAAAGTATCAGGTCAGACTATTCTCTTCCTCTTAAGCAGGAATGATAGTGAAGTTAATGAAAGTTGCACTAGTAAGATGAGAATTAGATCCATAAATTCTTTCTGTTTAAAGATCTTTGCAGACTATTTATCTGGATCATTCATGCCTAATTAGCTTATTTAGAAAAAACTCCTAAAACAAATGGATGGTAGAGCAGTGACAATGTGGCATAAAAATCCTCATTGGTTCTTGAAAGTCATTTCCGTGATTTGGTAGTTCTCTTTGATGCTGCATGGCACATTGCTCTTTTAATGAAATCCACATCAGTATGTCCACCTCTCAATGCACAAAGGTAGACTATTGTATCTTGATGTGAGACACCCTAGAAATACCAGAAATTATACTCTCATAGATTGATGTGGGGTGGGAATGTCTGTATTGCTAGTGAAGTTGATTTTATTTTAAATTAGCAAAATCTAACCTGTCAATTTTATTCAGTTAAACGTGTTAATTTTTTTTTTTGAGAAAATATATTTAGCCATATATTGTTGGGATTTTTTTCTTTCCTTTTATACAACACACACAATACATACTTGATGTACAGTCATTCATTAGGTGTGTGATATATTTTGTTACAATTTTTGTAGTGGGAAAACTTAAGCTGGAAACCTTTAATGTGTTATACCTGCAGCAAAGAATCCTGTGGCACCTTGTAGACTAACAGAAGTTTTGGAGCATGAGCTTTCGTGGGTGCATACCCACTTTGTCGGATGCGTGTTATAACTGTGCATCTTTAGTCCATTTCCCTGTCCCCTCCTAACTTGTTTATTTCCATGAAGTTTAAGGATTGTTTCCATAAAAGAGCTCATCTGAGATACCTGTAATGAAGTACAAGCAGCTTGCAGAGATAAACATATCATATCTTTGAAGCCTATGATACAAATGTGTGGTGGGTTCTTCTCTTTTGGAAAACATGACTAATCCTCCCACACCATCAGGTTTTCCTTCAGTATGACATAAGTTGATAAATTGCAAAGCATGTGGTTCACCCGACGCCTTTGATCTCTCTACTTTACTTTTTGTATAAGAGGAGTCATGCTGTGCTAACTTTCCTGTAATGTTGGGCTGTGTTGTTTCCATGCCTGATTATTTCTAGAGATGGAACAGCAGAGGGCTGGCAAATCTGTCACTTTATTTCTGTGGTGATTTCCCTCCTACTGCAACCCATGAAGTAGCTCCAGGTGAATGGGACACATCTTGCATAAGTACCACATTTTCTTTCAGTTTGTAAGGCTTCCCCATCTGCTGCAGAACAAACATGTTTCACTAACTTAAGGACGGTAGTTGTAGCCATCCAGGGAGTAATTGTTGGAACTGCTAAAAAGAGTAGATTGCTCTAGGTACTGTTATGCTTAATAATTAATTGAAGGGGAAGCTGTTTAGGAGGTGGAGTTCTTACTGCAGTGGAATAATTAGTGTAGTAGAGTTTCTGATTCTAACAGAGAAGTTAATTGTCTAGTACGTGAGGGCTGGATCTGCAGCTGCCTTCTTTATTAAGAAATTAATTTTTGCAGCTTCCCTCTTTGAAAAACAGCCAACCGCCTAATGAATTTAAAAATCTAATATATTGCATTCTTGATTGTAATTTAGGGCAATGAGAGATTTAACAGTAAATATATATTTGTACAGATAAGGGCTTCCTTCAGACATTTCTGTATTCTCAAATTTAAATTTGCTTTTCTTCAAACCACCTCATCTCTGATCCTGACAGATTTCACAAGCTGGGCTGGGTTAGTACATTCTTAGGACACTTCTAAGGACTAGTCTACACTGGCAGCGCGGCAGTGCTTTAACGTGCCTCGTGTGGTGGTGGCGCAGCGCTGGGGGAGAGCTCTCCCAGCACTCTAAAAAAAAAAAAAAAAAAAAAAAAAAAACCCACCTCAACGAGGGGCATAGCTCCCAGTGCTGGGGCACCGTTTACACTGGTGCTTTACAGCGCTGCAACTTGCTGCACTCAGAGGGGTGTTTTTTCACACCCCTGAGGGAGAAAGTTGCAGTGCTGTTAATTGCCAGTGTGGGCAAGGAACATATTGTTCTTGTCTGTTTCTGTGAAATTTCTCTTGTGTGCAGCAGCACTGGGAGTTCTGATGTAGACTGATTTTTGGTAATATCTTAAACCACTGTGTATGAGCAATGCTAGATGATGTGATGGTACAAATGCTGGTGGCTGGACTTAATTAACAGTGATTGCACCACCACAAAAGCTCAATGGTGGGAGGTTTCCGGAAGCTGTAGCCTTAGGTGCTGCAGGAAGAGCCGTTGCTGAGTTAGCCATTGGTACCCTGTGAGCTGGTATAGGACAAGTTCTCTAACACAGTTTTGAGGCAGAAGTGTTTTCCTTTTATATGCAAAATCAACATCATGAACCATGGTGGCTATTAAAGATTCCATGGGACTCTGAGAAATTATAGGTGGATTGCCAGATTTCAGTGTGGGTAACTATGTTCTGCTTGCTTGTGGAGAGTCATTTGGAAAGAGCATTCTTTATGTCTTAAGGTGATGTGCTGGTAATTGAAAAATAGTGTTTCAACCCATGTTTGCATTTCAGTGGTGGATAAAGTGATCCTGTGGGTGTTTTGTCGAGGGGAAAAATGAAATGAAAACCAGCTTCCATTTACACTCACTTCAAGCATGTGATCCTTATAATAATGTTCATTGTTTTCACTGAAACAAGTTCCTTTCTGCCCTCCTCTTGTTCGAATGCAGTCTTTTCCAAGCCCCCTGTGACGAGGGGAAGCCAGGGCTCAACCCTCCCTGTGGAGGAGGGGAGCCACACCGGCCTCGTCCTGTTCTCACCGGGTCCTGTCCCTCGGGTCCACGGTCCACTGTCTGGGCGTTCGGTCCCTGTGGAGTGGACTGGGACACGGCAAAGTCAGTGGGGCCCTGCCTTGGACGCAGGTGGGCCCAAAACACAGCTCGCACATACCCGCTCTGGCCCTGTGGGACAGGGCAGAGCAACACAACGTCAAGGGAGAGAGCTCTGGCCCTTTGGGGCAGAGCAGAGCAACCACACAGTTAGGTGGTGCTCTGGCCCTCTTTGGGGCAGGACAGAGTAACACACAGTCAGAGAGCTCTGGCCCTTTGGGCAGGGGCGCGGGCAGCACACAGTTAGGGGCTCTGGCCCTTTGGGGCAGGGCAGAGCAACAAAACCAGTTAGGGGGCTCTGGCCCTTTGGAGCAGGGCAGAGCAACAAGCAGCCAGGGGCTCTGGCCCTTTGGGGCAGGGCAGAGCAACACACAGTCAGGGGGCTCTGGCCTTTGGGGCAGGGCCGAGCCAACACACGTCAGGGGGGCTCTGGCCCTTGGGGCAGGGCCGGGCAGCACACGTCAGGGGGCTCTGGCCCTTTGGGGGCAGGGCCAGGGCAGCCACACAGTCAGGGGGCTCTGGCCCCTTTGGGCAGGGCAGGAGCAACACACAGTCAGGGGGCTCTGGCCCTTTGGGGCAGGGCAGAGCAACACACAGTCAGGGGGCTTGGTCCCTTTGGGGCAGGGCAGAGCAACACACAAGTCCAGGGGGCTCTGGCCCTTTGGGGCAGGGCAGAGCTAAACACACCAGCAGGGGGCTCTGGCCTTTGGGGCAGGGCAGGCAAGCTACCACAGCCAGGGGGCTCTGGCCCTTTGGGCAGGGCAGAGCAACACACAGCAGGGGGCTCTGGCCCTTTGGGCAGGGCAGAGCAACACACAGCCAGGGGGCTCTGGCCCTTTGGGGCAGGGGCAGAGCAACACACAAGCCAGGGGGCTCTGGCCCTTTGGGGCAGGGCAGAGCACACACAGCCGGGGGCTCTGGCCCTTTGGGGCATGGGCAGAGCAACACACAGCCAGGGGGCTCTGGCCTTTGGGGCAGGGCAGAGCAACACACAGCCAGGCTCTGGCCTTTGGGGCAGGGCAGCAACACACACAGGGGGCTCTGGCCGCTTTGGCGGCAGGGCAAGACACACACAGCCAGGGGCTCTGGCCCTTTGGGCAGGGCAGAGCAACCACAGCCAGGGGGCTCTGGCCCATTTGGGGGCAGGGCAGGAGCAACAACAGCCAGGGGCTCTGGCCCTTTGGGCAGGGCAGACAACACACAGCCAGGGGGCTCTGGCCCTTTGGGCCAGGCAGAGCCCATGCCAGGGGGGTCTGGCCCTGGTGGGGGCAGGGCAGAGCAACACACAGCCAATGGGTGGCTCTGGCCCTTTGGGGGCAGGGCAGAGCAACACAGCCAGGGGGCTCTGGCCTTTGGGGCGGGCCAGAGCAACACACAGCCAGGGGCTCTGGCCCTTTGGGCAGGGCAGAGCAACACACAGCCAGGGGGCTCTGGCCCTTTGGGGCAGGGCAGAGCAACACACAGCCAGGGGGCTCTGGCCCTTTGGGGCAGGGGCAGAGCAAACACACAGCCAGGGGGCTCTGGCCCTTTGGGGCAGGGCAGAGACAAACACACCAGCCGGGGGCTTCTGGCCCTTTGGGGGCAGGGCAGAGCAACACACAGCCAGGGGGCTCTGGCCCTTTGGGGCAGGAAGCAAGCAAACAGGCCAGGGGCCTCTGGCCCTTTGGGGCAGGGCAGAGCAACACACAGTCAGGGGCTCTGGCCCTTTGGGGCAGGGCAGAGAGCAACAAACAAATAGTAGCTCGTGGCGGGGGCGAAGGGGATACTGCCACCCGCGCGACGGGTGGCAGGGGGAACGCAGGCCACCCACTCCTCTGCGTCGCAGCCGGGGCCCTAGTAGCGGCCGTCGCCGCTATGGCAGTCAGTGGGGATCCACCCGAAACACACTGACAGAGTGCTCGGGGGGCTCTAACCGAACACAACTGACAGCGCGGTCAGTGGGTCCTGACCGACACACACACGGTCATTTCGCTGGGGCCTTCTGCGCTGGACTGTGGTCAGCCGCCCGGGCTACTTTCCATTCCCCCTTCGCAGCCTACCTGGTCCGCCGGTGTCGTCGACCGTTACATGGGCTCCTCCCAGTCCGGGTCAGGGGTAGATCCGGTAGTACCTCTGGCCTAGCTGGGCCAGGTCTGGTCCGGCAGCTCCTCCAGGCGTAGTTGGGGCTGGGTAGCGTGGTAGTTCCCGCAGCTCAGGGTCGTGGTTGCTGCGGGTCGGTTCTGGCAAGGCCTGGTCCCGGTCTCGGAGCTCGGCAGCCTCCCGCGACGAGGGTCGTCCGGCACGTCCGCTCTCGCGCTGGCTGCTGAGGCTCCAACTGAAGGCCGGCGCGCGGGCTTGTATACCTATCACGGTCGCGCGCCCTGAACTGCTTTGAGGGGCGGGGCTTCTGCCCGGAAGTTCCGCCCTGGGGGAAGATGGACGGGGCTCAACCCTCCCTGTGGAGGAGGGGAGCCACACCGCCTCGCTACACCCCCGTTCCACTTTTGTTTTATTTTATAATCCGAATGTCCTATATATAAACACCAGTATGTGTGTCAACAATGTGGAATTATAGCTAAAGGTTTGAAATTTTGAAGTTCAGATTCTTGGTTTTTACATGATACCTGATTTATAAAATTCTAAAAAAATTGTAGAAAGAATTGCAGTAACATATCTCTTGCGACCTGGTCAATCATGTTCTGCTAGCTGCTGTATGGTCTCTTTCTCTTAGAAAAACACATTGGGGTGAATTTTTTAATAAATAGAAGCATATGATTTGGCATGACTTTTCCCTGTGATTGTTTTTTGTCTAATTATATATTTTCTTATGGACAGTCTTACAGTCTGGGAAAAGAGATGATGGTGGATTTTTAATTCAGTGCTCCAAGTGAAGAACTTTACAAGGTAGACAGAAGCAAGTGTCCCTCAGGGTCATCCTGTGAGTAAGGGAGGAGTTAAATTTGTAATTTGCAGGGGGAGAAGGGAGAAGAGAAGGGTGAGGGCTCCTTTTTAAAAGTGGACACATCTAAGATCTTGAAATCAAGATCTCAGCATTGATGTTTAGATTCCTTGACTTCAGGGAATAGTTCTGTCTGTGGTCCAATTTCTAATGTGGGTTGCTTCCCTTTGTCTTGAATATATGATCATGAGTTAGCTTGAAACTAGGCAATAGAGCTAGCCAGACAGGAACTGGGAAAACCTTTATTGAAATATTTTAGAGGAAGTGGGATTGAGGAGTCTTTGAAAGTTAATCTGACATCGTGGTTCTCAACCAACGGTATGCGTACCCCTGGGGGTACTCAGAGGTCTTCCAGGGGGCGCTTCGTCATTTAGATATTTTCTAGTGCTTTTTATGTAGACTGTTGTACTGACTTTGCCAAGTTTTACAAAGTAAAGTTTCATGCAGTGTTTTGTTTACACTGGTCTATATACTATACCCTGAAATGTAAGTACAGTATTTATATTCCAATGGATTTATTTTAGAATTATATGGTAAAAAAGAGAAAGTAAGCACATTTTTCAGTAACAATGTGCTGTGACACTCTCTTGTATTTTTATATCTGATTTTGTAAGCAAGCAGGTTTTAAGCGAGGTGAAACTTGGGGGTATGCAAGACAAATCAGACTTCTCAAAGGGGTACAGTAGTTTGGAAAGGTTGAGAGCCACTGATCTAACAAACAAAGTGGGATATGACTTGAGCTTGCATTAATGTTTTGTTGGGATTTTGTGGTTTGCAAATGAGTCAGATGCTGGGCAGAATCAAGGGTCTTCAATTCAATTCAATTCGGCTTTATTCAATGTGCACAAAAGGAGAGCTCCTGGTACAAAAATCAGGCAGAGTCTCTCCAGCAAGGAGCCCCTCCCATATTATTTTATAGCACATGGCACTTATATAACAACTTACATAACACAAACCTCTAACCAATCATATTTAATCTTTTCATATATGGATTTCTTCATCACATGCTTATACTTCTCCACTCCACATGTTGAGCTCACCCCCCTCCCCTTGGCCTTTTCTAGAATGTTCCTAGGGTGATGAGCCACAGCATGATTCTTTCTGCATAAGTATCTTGTAAATCACATTTTATTTAAAATGAACACAGTTTGTAAAGCACTTTGAAGATAAAAACCACTATATAGGCACTATATAGGCAGTTAAGAATGCCAATCCCTGAGACTGAGTTATGGTTAATAAGTGTGGGTATGTTCATAATTTTTTATTATGTCTATCCAATAGCATCTTAATTGCTACCATATTTTCAATTTCTAGTGTTTCATCTTCTGCTTTGTCAGTAATGTTAAATGCTATCACTTCAGTTTTCCTTGAGTGTGTCATTTCAGAAGATATCTGGGATGTATGGTATCTCAAAGAATAACCATGCATTATGGAGAAAACTAATCAATCTCTTTAGCTGGGCATTAAGAGTATTTGAAACAGATCCTGAGACAAGGTGAACCTTTTGACTTATTGTAGGACAAGTCAAAAACTCTGGACCAGAGGAGCGCAATTTTGGTGACACTTAGTTTCCAGCTTTGTCATATAGGTGAATGCTGAACATGAGCAGATGTGGTGTTAAGGTGCCTGAGTCCATGGCAGAGAGCTAAATTCCCATGTTGCAGCCTGTTCATAATGGGAGCTGTGCAAGGTGCTGAAACACTAACCTTCAGTAAATCTTGGTTCCTCGTTATTATTGACTTCTATCAACCACAAGTCCATTAACCCTTTTCTAATGAAGGCAGTCTGGATATGTTTGTCTGAATCATACCAAAGCAAACCGCTCTATAGCTACAATATGGTCTTGCCTACCCAATGACAGGCTTAAACACCCCCTGCCCTCCTGCTCTTGGTGCAAAGAGGAGGATATCTAACTGATGCGAAGGCAACAAACTGGGCATTTAATCTTTGGCAGAGATAGGAATAAAACTCGAAGTCCTATCTCACCTTTCCTGTGACTCACCTATCAAGTGAAGGTTAAATAATTTTTGTAAAACACTTTGAGGCCCTCTAGAGGGTGTCCCTATAGAAGTGAAAATAAGTCCCCCAATTGACATTTAGTTTCAGATGTCTTGACATGATGTCACAAGACATGTTAAAATGTATCGAATACTTCAATGTATTGTGCCTTAGTAATGTTTCCGTTATTTAATAATATATTTACACATTCTTTAGTCACAAAATTGTCTGCATTAAGAACGTCAGTTAGCTTCATTGTTGTTTTGTGACCATGTTTCTTAGCTGTTGTAGCTATTCCAGCAAATACGAGGCTTCAGTGGATTTTTCCAAGGAGGCTTTTCCATTATATATTAAGTTGTGTGTTTACATGCACCAAAACTCAGTGTTAATAGCAATGGTAGATATAAAGATTTAGAGGAATGCCAATTGCTTGCAATGTGTTCAGCAGCTGGGCTTGCCTATATCTTTCTAGTTTGGCAGACTTGTGGTGGTGTTAGTACATCTCAGGGAGACAGTAGATGGTAGTGCTCAATTTGACTTCAGGAGACCCCTGTTCACTCTGGTACAGTCATAATCATAAGAGAAGCTTTCAGAGAATACTGCTCAATCCATCTGGATTTTTTTGTATGGTCAGAGGAGACTTTGTATGAGGTTCTCCATTCCCTTTGAGGTAAACTGGGGAGCAGTGGCTGTTTTGGTTAAGAAGGTGATGTGACGCTCTTATACTGGAAAAAAATGCAGAGTTGCTTCACACCTTGCTTAACAGAGCGCTGTCAGTGATTGGCTGTAGCAAAAGATAAAATGAAAGAGGAAACGAGAGCTGCTGACCGTGCACCTTCCAAATGAAAACATGTTTATTTTTTCCCTATAATTTTTTGAAGACCTAATATTTCAGTTTTGAGTGTGAGGAATACTGGAATTTCATAATATCTTGTAAAAATGCACTGTTGATTACCATTAAACTCCCCCTTCCCCCCGACCCACACTGGTCACCCTCTGTCCTTACCACCACCTGCCAACAGCACCCATCAAAGTAAGTCACTTAAAGATTTCCTATTTCTTCCATGTTGACTTGTGTAGTACCTCATGTGTTTCTAGCCATTCATGAACTTTCTCAGCTGTGTAAGTTGCATTGCAATTAGCCTGCTAAAACAACTGATTATATTTAGATATCTACAGCCGGAAAGAGGGAGCCACTTCAGTGTGTAAAATGTCATTTGTAAGTAGATGTCTCATCTTTGTCTATTTTCTTGTTTAAAAGACTTAGACTTAGATGTGCATAAGTGAAGTTATGTAGTGGTGGTTGTAATACCTTTTTAAATGGCCAAAAGCATAACTTACTGATGAGTGCAGAAGGGGAAATACTTTTACTGAAGAAAAAGATGAATTGCATGATCAAGTCTCTGTTTTGGAGTGAGGTGCGTGCGTAATTGAAGTTCCATCCATTTAGCCTCCAGGGACTGGAATGTTTTGATTGATTATAATTTCCTTTAGTTTGCTAGCTCTTGGTGTCTGGATTTTTTTTTTTTTTTTAGGTCAAAGTATGAATGTACAGAATGCAGGCAACTTTCAGTTGCAGCTTTTCTTATTAAGAGCATATTGTGTGTCCATTTTGTTAAATCTCTTAGCTGAGCCTGTAACGCTATATTTACACAACCTATTTATACCATGCAGCTTCTTACAGACCTTCCTTTTCCTTCATTCATTTTTATCTTGCTTTAGCCTTTCAAAACCCAGAGGTCACATCTAGATGAGACCTTGATTCCACAGTGGTGTTAGTCATGCCATTCTGATCACTTGAAGAAATAGTGAATGTGGAGCTGAATATAGATGCAGAGTAGATTTTCTATTACGAAACTGTTCAGGCTACTGCAGTCTGAAGCAGCAAAGTTCAGAGCATGTCTTTCAGCAGTGTCTCTGCAGGATACCGAAAGGATATTGAGTGCAAGTCATTTGAAATAGTAGCCTATGTGTGCAATATACAGTAAACCCTGCTTGAGCTGACAGCTTGTATGGAAGCAGAAAAATGAGATAGGGGAGAAGGGAAGGAAGGTGGGCAATTAATGAATGACTGTGGGGCAACCAAGGCTTTCCTTAGCTCCAAAGAAAAATCCATGTTGGAATATTAGTGGTTTCCTCATGGGAATATTTTACAATATACTGAGCACGGGACTCTATCTCCCTTCAAATTATAAGGTTTTTAAGAGAAAGCTGTGTATTAAAACAAACAAACAAACTCATAAAATACCCCAAACTCTTCCCTTTAAGAATTCTTAAAGAGCTGTTGGTCAGAAGCACATGTCTTTCCCATTGGGTCTGTCTTCTGGAGAAATCAAAGTCTCTTTGAAATAGCTGTCTCTTTGAAATATTGTGGCCCTTTCCTTCTCTTTAAACCTATCTTCCTGTAATGGAAAACTGCTGACTTCATCTAAAACCACAGTGGTGGAGGCAGCCATGGGCCCTGGTTTTGGAGGAATGACCATGTTACCCTTCAAGTGGACGTTGACTTTAGAAGGCTTATTGTGGTCCTCCTTGTAATTCCAAGAAAACCACCTAGCTGGGGCTCAGGATTATTTAAAACCAGAACACTTTGTTGAAATACAGGGTTTAACTGTGTGAGTGCTTCTTTAGTAAGAGACATAAAATATCAGAGAAGAGTCTAATCTTATGCGAAATGTCTATAGTATTTCTCTGTGCCCCTCTGTCTGCTGAATGAAATCCTATTGCACTGCAAAATTTGAAACACCAGTAAACTTTGCTATTCATACAAGAGACTATCTTCAACTGCACAGTTAAAATTTTGGTTATTTTAAAACTAGGTACGGTGCTGTAAGTGAAGCTGGTGGAGGGGAAGAAGATGGCAAGAGAAAATAATTTTCATTATTATCAATCTTTGAACTGGTCCAAGCTAATTTTGAGAAGGAAATGGAGGTTCCAGCATTTGTAAAATGACTTCTTTTGCATTTGTTACCAAAATGCACCTTCGCCTTTGTTTATCTCTTACGAACCTATGTGGTCCCCTCTCTCATAGTATCTGAATTAAGGATGTAAAATTTCTGGAAATGTGAAGGCATAGGAAAATGTTTTTTTTCCATGGACATTTTGGGAAAAAATTGAAATTTGCAGTAGTTACTTGCTTCTCAAAACTAAACTTTATTTACTTATTCAAGAGTGAGAAATGTATTCTGTATAATTTACTTGTCAGATTGTGACAGGGTGCTGAGAGCTAGTGGGTGAGCCAGCTCTCTGATCACTCAGCTCCTGTGGAGAAGGCTGACTGAGGCTATGCAAGCTAATTAGCTGATCAAGCTGGGAGAGCTGACGAGCCAATTCGCCCAGCAGCTGAGGGGTACAAGAGACATAGGAAGGGAGAAGGGGGGTAACCAGGGCGAGGTGAGCCCATTGTGTGAAGAGGCCTCAAGAAAGGAAGACCCCTGTTCCTCCCTGGCCCTGCAGGAGAGGGCAAAAGGCAGAGAGGCATTGTATATAATATTGGTGCACAGGACTGTGTTAGTGTTGGTAGTTATGCAACTCGGTGGAGAGAATCTGAGAGGTTCCTGGGGCATCTGAAGTTGGGGAGGAAGTGTTCTCATCCCACGCATAGAAAAAGGACTGTTTGGTATATTTATGATACAAATAAGTATAAATTCTTTAGTTTTGATTTTATGGAATAGTGACATCTAGCATTAGGGGTGGGGCTGCAGCCGCAAACCAAGGTACTTAGGTGTATTTTTGCTGTTGGCAAATAGGAAAAAAATGTTGAAAATAAAAAACAATATTGCTGTAAACAAAAGGGAAGGTTATCCTTCAGGTTCAAATGGTATGTAAATCACACGTACATTGTCATGCACATACAGATAAAATTCAAATTTTTAGAGAGAGCTCAGGAAATGAACGCCCAGTAATGTAGTTAGCAGAGCTCAGTATTAAAGACTAATGATACATTTGTGTATATATCCTAACTGCATAGTAACAACAACACCAGAGTCTTTAATAGTGCATCATCATTGATACAGTAAGTGTCAGCGTACATGAAACTAGCTATACTAAAGGTGACCAGATGTCCCATTTTTAAAGGGACAGTTCTGTATTTAAGCTCTCCTGCAGGTGTCCCAACATTATCTTAAAAATGGGCATATTGTCCCATATTTTGTGTGTCTCCCTCCCACCAGTACTGGCAGGTCCTGCTGCTGGCCAGATCCCTGCTTGCCAGCTGCCCCCTTGCCAGCGGTGAGTGGGGGGGTCAAGTGGCCAATGATGGGGTGGGTGTGCCAGGCTGGTGGTGAGGTGGGGCAAAGCTGCAGCGTGCAGGCTGGCTGATCCTCCTGCTGGTCCGTCAGCGCAGCCCCCCACTGTGTGCTGGCTCTTAGCTAGCAGGATCCTGCCCTCCATCCTATTTCCAGGCGGCACTGGCTGTGCGCTGTGAGCTGCCGTGGCTGCTGAGTGCAGGCAGGCACCAGGTGGTGGCCGGTTACTTGTCCCTTCTGCTGTCCACTCATTGGCCCTTTACGTGCTCCCCCTCTTTCTGTTCTCTCCCTGCTTTGCCCCTTTGGTCCCCTTCTTGCCCTGCTGCTCCTCCGTATTCGCCCCCACCCCCCAAGCAGGGCGTGTCCGACTCCCAGCACTGTGAGGAGAACCAGCCCCTGGTTGCAGTGCTCAGCTCACCAACAGCCTGGCTGGCAGGCTCCTTTCTTGTCCCACTGCCTCTGGTGGGCTAGCGCCCTGGAAAAAAGGAGGGGAAGAGATGAGTTCTGCAAAGACATGGGCCAGGTCATCCCCCTCCTGCCCCCAGGCCCCTATGGCTGGAAGCAGTTCCCTTCCCTCCCACACAGTGCCAAAAAGCTGCTGCTGGCCACATTCTGGTGTGAACTGTGGCAGAAATTGGGGGTAAGGGGGGCGCATGTGACTCTGTGTCTTCCCCCCCACCCACATGTTGCCTCAGGAACATGCAGTGCCAAGTACCAGGAGAGTACATAAAGCATAGAGTGAATTTGTTGAGAGGGCCCAGAGGCTAGTGAGTTAAGTGTTGTCTGGAATCAAAAAGCCAATCTTTGGTCTAGCACTTAATATATTTATGATCTCTCTTGCAAGTTTTATAATGCTTAGAGCAAAGGTGGACTTTTCTGAATGTGCATTTGGGACTAACTTAGCTACAGTGCACAGTGAATGTGCATATCTTGTCAGGTACTCATCGAATAAGACAGGGCTCTGAAGGATTCATTGTTTAGGTTTGGCCAGTGCATGTGCTCCTTTTTAATTAAATAATTTGATGAACTGTCTGTTCTCCTTCACCCCCTATAGCTCAGATCTTCATGCTGTTGCTTCCTAAACGCTTCTAAGATCTAACTTCTTTGTTTCTAACCATGCAGCATACACGCTTGCCATGCTCTTGACTCTACAGCAGGCACCTCCTCTCCAGTGTTCTCAATACTGACTTCATAACCTTTCAGTTGGTTAGAAAATGAAACTGCTAAAATGATCCGGCCTGTTGATCTAACTTTATTACTCCTTCGTTGAAGCAATCCCTTGGCTACCCCTTTTCATTGCATTCAAACTTAATTGTTTATCCCATCGGTAGTGCATAATGACTCTCAAAACAGTCTACAAGTCAGAGTTAAGGTGGTTGTGCTGAAATATGCATTTCTTTATACTTGATGAGGATTTACGTTTATGTGGACAGTGCAGGATTTATGTCGTCTTAAGTGCTGCTTAGGTCTTCTAAATATTGTCACATAGCAACTGTAACTGTGGAGTGTGTGTGTGTGTTTTTTTTTTTTTTTTAATTGTTTGGAATAAAAATGGCTCCGACCTTTTCAGCCTATTACTCTCATGGAGCCTAAAGCACCTTTCAAATGTTAATTAAGCCTCTCCTCTCCCATGTGAAGTGGTATCCTCCATTAACAGACAGGGAAAAGAGGGCATAGAGTGACTTTCCTCAGGATACTCTGCAAACTGACAGCAGAACTGGGAATGGGACTTAGAAGTGGAATGAACTGGCTGCCAGTTCTCTGCTCTAAACATTAGACTAGAATGCTTCACTGCCTTCCATTACTTTTTCTCTTACGGTATAATCTTGTTAAGAGTGAGTTGTTCTAGGCAGTGATGAGCTGCCAAAATATTAACAGGTTCCCTCCTCCTCACCTCATGAGGGGGGCATGCCCCCCTGGGGGTGGTGCCCCATCCAACCCTCCATGCTCCTTGACACCCCCCCCAGGGACCCCTGACCCATCCTCCCCCATTCCCTGTCCCCTGACTGCCCCCCACCACCTCATCCAACCCCCGCCTCCTTCCTGACTGCCCCCCCGGGACACTTGCCCCCATTCAATCCCCCTGTTCCCTGCCCTCTGACTGCCCCGACCCCTATCCACCTCCCCACAACCCACTGAACACCCCCTCCCTGCTCCCTTCCCCATTACCACACTGCCTGGGGCCAGGGACCGGTTCCGCTCCGCCGGGACCGTGACCGGCACCAAGGGGCCCAACTAGCCGGGCTGGAGCCGCTCGGCCAGCACCGGTGCTGTGGGGTCTGAGCTGGGCCAAGTCGGAGCCGCTGGTCCGGGACCAGCCTGAGCCGGGAGTGGTTGGCCGGGACCAGGTGGGGCGCTTGGCCGGGGCCAGGGGGAGCCACTTAGGTGGAGCTGGACTGGGCCGTGTGCGCTGTCCTCTCCCCCCCCGGCCCGGCTTACTTGCCTGCTGCTTAGTTCAGGCTTCCTGTGAACATTTGATTCGCGGGAAGCAGGGAAGGGGGAGGAGAGCTGGGGCTGGGGGCTGGGTGGACAGCTGCCCGAGCCTTTGTTAAGCTTAAAAGCTTTTTTAGAACTGGTTGTTCTGGAACAACCGGTTCTAAAAAGGCTTCTGAATTTAACGACCGGTTCCTGCGAACTGGTGCAAACCGGCTGGAGCTCACCACTGGTTCTAGGTCTGTCCTGAAAGTGATAACACTAATTGATACCCAGTTAATATAAAATCAGATTTATCACCATCTTGCTGAGGCAGGCTGTACATTGCCCAAATAGCTCTGTGACTTTCTGCATTTGTCACAGTGGTGGAACATGCATGTACGTCTGAACTGCCCTTGTCCTTTTAATCAAAACATTTTAAATTTGGTGTAAAAACTGACTGCTGCACATTCAGAAATGGGTAACTTGTTTGCTGCAGTAACAAATGTTGTGTTCAATAGACCTCTCATTTGTTAATTACTCTGCCAGAATGGGCTTCCTGACAGGGAAGCTTTCCCCTTGTGCTGTGTGGTCTTCCTGATGACTTGCTGTTAATCCCGGGGGAATTCTATGCCAAAAAATAAAAAATTCTGCACACAATAATTTAAACTCTGCAAATTTCTGCATATTTTATTCTGTCAGAATAGCACAAAATAATCACGCCAGTTTCAATTATTTTGGGAATTTGTTTTGAAATACCTGTCAGCAAGTATGTCTGTAATAATATAGACAACAAAAAAGATTCGGGAAATGTTTTTTGACAAATAGATTCTTTACTAGGCATATTAATACAGAACATGGAGTAATTCATTTAAACTACAATACAGAAATGTATTTCCCACACCCCTCAGAAGCAGTGGGCAGTGCAAAGGCTTGGTGGGGGTAAGAGTAACAGAGAAGCTGAGGGAGAGGGAAATAATTGGTGGGAAGGAGCCTGGGAGTGAACCTGGAGGGTTGTTGGTGTGTGTCGGGGGGGAGATGAGGGGAGGGAAGTACAGAACATTTTTTTTTTTTTGAGGGGAGGGATTGTAAGGAAGTTGGGGAACCTCCCCCATGCAGACTCTGGCAGACCCCTAGCCTCTCCCATTCAGTCTGGAACATTTGTCCCTGTCCTCATGTGTCCCTGCACCCCTCCTACCATTCAGCCCCTGGCTTAATGCTGTCACCCCACTAGCTTCTGTGCCCTGCCCCAGCCTGTTCCCCCACTACCCCTTCTGAACTCCAGTCTGTGTGAGGTGCCCCCCCAGCAGCCCAGTGTGCCCTGCTTTGTCTGTCCCCCCATGCTCCGTGTCTCCTCATCTGTCTCCACAGGCAGGGTGCTGTGAGGAATTCAGCTCTCCTCCTCCATCTCTGCAGCTGGCTGCTCTGGCCTGTGAGCCAGCTGGCCTCTGTTCTGGTGCCACACAGCCTCTGGTGGGCAAAAGGGGTAATTGCAGCAGATCTCTGGCAGAATCTGTTTTCTGAGGCGAAAAAAATAATCTGCGGGCAACATGAATTCTGTGTGTCTGCAGTGGAGCAGAATTCCCCCAGGAGGAGTACGGTGTGCTAGACTTTTGGAAAGGCTTATTGAAGTGGATGTTTTTTAACTGCAGCCTGAACCACTTATTTGCCTGCTACCTTTATTGTATCAGCAGAATTGGTGAATGTCGCACCACACAGAATGGTATTTCTGCTTTTTAACCCATCTCTCTGTTACTCTTGTAATGGCTGCATGAGGCATTTACCTTGGATCTTGGCTGAAATGCAGAATTTTTATGTCCTTTGGTGTGTTCTCTACATGCTGTTCTGGCTTGAGGCACCTCATAACCTGTTTAGCTTTAACAGTACTTCTGCAGTTGAATGGTTTTATGATTAAGACATTGGACAGGGACTCCGGAGATCTGGGTTTAATTCCTGGCTCTGCCACAGGCTTGTGTGACCTTGAGCAAGTCACTTAATCTCTGTGTGTCTCAATCCCCTTTCTCTCAACCTTGTTGATTTATATAGTAAGCTCCTTTAGACAGGAACTATCTTTAACTATATAATTGTGGTTCTGATGATATGTGGAGGCCACAACCATCCTAATGCTTCTAATAATAAATTAATCTGCCAAATGATTAGGTTCTTTTAAAAAAAATAAACATGCTGTCCAGTTTTGGCCCTTTCAATGTGTAAGTCAACAGTACATATTTTACCTACTGGACAGTGAAGATAGGATGTTGCATTCTGGCAATTAGGATAGGAAATACTGGAAATAAAAAAAAGCTGTGTCAGACGGCTTGTATCTTAATAAAAAGAGCAGCTTCTTGTGGCTCTTCAGTGCAAAGATCTTAGTGACTGCTTTTTCCAGGGAATGCCTGCTGGACAGAATGATTTGGAGAAGGATTTATGTAGAATGCCTTGATGGTACAGACAGGATTGATGAGCTTGATGCTAGTAGAGCACAGATGGTAAATTATGTGACAATCCTGGTCCTTCATGCTCTGGGAAGAAGTTTAACGTGTGAAAGACCTGACATCATGACCACCTGCATTCTGGACGGTCTGGCTGTTCTGAGTAGCTGTATTGTGAAATCCAGATCTTCAGTGAATATCCTGTGTTTGCTGTGTTCTTGGTTTGGTTGCTTCTACTTCCCTAAGGAGCTACGTATTACAGCTAGTTGACCCATCCTCTTGTGGGTTTATTAAGGGAGTACATATTTAGGTTTTTTTTTCTCCCTGTTACTAAGATTTGGGATACCAGCATTTCCCCATCTGAGAATCTGACATCTTTGGCTAGAAAACCTGGCTGACTAGCCACTTCTTGCACATTTGTCCCAAGTTGTTTACTGTTAATTTTGTGTTGTCCTTTCCTCTTCCTCTATCTGGCAGATTCCTTCTGTTAGGTGGAGAAATGCAAGAAGGCCTGGATTACCCATGATCCTATGTTAATAGTCCTTGTTTTGATGACTGGAATTATAAGGAGGTTGCTCTTATTGCGTCATCTGGACATGGTCCTTTTTTCCACTGCTTTTTTCAGTGAGAGTGAGAAATTAAGCCTGTGTTCCTTCATCTGAGTCTGAAACTAGTGTTCCAGAGGCTGTGTTCACATTGTCTAACCGAATCCCACTACCTTTGTGCCCCTAAGACTCCAGGTGCTATTAATTAATTTTTGTATAATAAGAAGCTGCAGAGGAAAAGGCTGTAATGGCAAGACTATATACTGTTTGAAGGATAAGTCAGGAAGTTCTACTCAGTGTGTCCAGTTTTAGCAGGGAAAAAAGAGGCGAGATATATCCAGTAACTTCATGTCAGCCTTATTGCTACACAGTAAGAGAAGAGAACCTAAATATGAACATATTGTCTATGTAAGCCTTATTGCATTTTGGGTGGGTAACCGATTCACAGGAATTGTAGGCCAAAAGATCCATTTCCTGCTGTATTTAAGAAGTGCAAGTCCAAGAAAGAAACTTCTAAAAGAAAACAACTCCCCAACATTTTAAATAAAATTCCAATCAATATAGGAAAATATTAGATTGTATATTTTATTTCTAATTGGCTCCATGCCATAAATATTTATCAATCTGGCAGTGAAGTCATGTTGTTTTTCAATTATTCATACTGTTTATGTAATAGTTGTTTGGGTTACAGTAGTGTATAGTGGCTCCAGCTGAAATTAGGGTCCCATTGTACAAGGCCCAGGAGAATATATCCCTTCCTGCCCGGATAAATATGTTGATAGGTGGGTTGGCATAGGCACCTCTGTACCAACTGCTGGTCTCGCTAAGCCAGGCAGAGTCAGTGCAATCAAATTTTGGATAAAGTCACACAACTCTGGATTTCTTGGCTTTTGAGTTGCTGATTTCTCAACTTTAATGTTGCATTAATGCTAGTATGTGTATGTTTGGCTTTTTGGGTGGTGGTGGTGGGGCAGGTTCTTCATATAAAACATATTTTATAATCTATCCCGTTTCAGAAAACTGAAACAATATTGTTCTATTTCAGGCATGCTAGTTGTCTTCATCATGTGCTCCAAAACTAGGAGAAGAAGGTACTTCAAAATTCTTGCAAGCATGAACTTTGTTTCTGCCCACCTCTAGGTTGATACTTTCAAATGAAGACTGACCCTATTTTCCTTGAAATAAGGTTGGTTATAATGAGTCATTCTAAGGACTCAACCATTATATCAGGCTCCACCCCCAATGTTCCCTTTAATTTTTCCCATCAATATGTGGAATGAATTTTGCTATGTGCACCAATATGGAAGTAATGTGTGGTGGGGCTCGGGCTGAGGGGTTCGAAATGTGGGAGGGGGCTTAGGGCTGGGGAAGAGGTTTGGGGTGAGGGCTCTGGCTGAGGGTGCAGGCTCCAGGGTGGGGCTGTGGGGAGTTTGGGGCACGGGCTCTGGAGTGGGGCTGGGGAGAAAGGATGGCCCTGCCCCAAGCAGCACCTGAGCTGAGGGAGAGCACCTATCCACGTAGCAGCAGTCCAGGGTTGGAGCTGGGAGAGAGGCACCTTTCTCCCCACAACAGCAGCTCCAGGGTTGGAGGAGTTAGGTGCGCGGCCCTTGGTGGCACCTTAGCAGGAACTTAGTCCACCCCTCCCTAAAGTATAAGATTTAAAAATAATAAATTTGGGATCTTTTTATTTGCCATCTAGTTTTTGAACTTTTAGGATTTAGATTTTCAAGCTTTTTTTCCTGGAACCACAAGGGCTAGAAACCTTATATATAGAATCTGAGATTCTAATGTAATCACCTGATTCCAGATGTTGGAGCTTTAAAGACAACATTAAATATTGTGAGACTTGTGTTTAAAATCATGAGTGTTGGCAATGCTGATAACTCACCCTTAAAATCAAGGTGATCTGTTTTCTTTCTCAAATTAGTGAGAGAAGATCCATTAGGGAAAATATTTCTTCAGACTGAACAGCAGAAGCTTATGGATTTCAAGATCATGAATAGAAGGATCTTGACTGCCTTTTACAGGGCAGGAGCCCCACTTATCAGTATTGTCTTGTTAGAATCAAAGTTTCCAGTGACTAACTCAGTTAGTGACCACTTTGTGCCTCTCGGTTGGGCTGCTGTTCCCTTGCTTGGATTAGAACATTGATTTGTTTAAAAAGGATGGTCATGGATGGAGTGTGAAATGTTAGGAGGAGAGTGAAGCAGACAACAGTCTAGCTGAGAACAGAATTGAAAGAAATGTAGGGTGGCCAGATGTCCTGATTTTTATAGGGACAGTCCTGACATTTAGGTCTTTGTCTCGTATAGCATCTATTACCCCCCACCCGCTGTCCTGATTTTTCACTCTTGCTGTCTGGTCACCCTAAGGAAATGACAAATGAAATCGAAGTGTTGCACAGTGACAAGAATTTAGCGACTGTGAAGAGAGAACATGATGTCCAAGAGCATGTGGAACGCTACACCAAAGAGATGGAAAATACAGCTTTAACAAATAGATCCTGTGTATTTCTTATTTGTCTCTTGCTCTTATACAGTGAGCTTCTAGGTACAAGTTACATTAATCAAGCTTATACCATGCTGTAATAATATTGTACACAAAGCAGAAATCAGATTGCTGTGTAGTCAATGAAGGGGAATCTTCAGAAGTACCACTACAAAGAGAAATGGCTTGCATGCAATAAATAATGAAAATGTTTACACATGTTTAAGTGTAATAGGATCTCTCTCTAGTTGCAGTCTTCACTCCATCTCGAAAGAGGATTCTGCCATGAGCAGCCAGTCTTTGCATTACTTACAGAGACAGGGCAGTACCTGCTTTGATGACACTTGGGATTTGGAAAGCCTTTTGGACAATAGGATTTTAGCCCCTGATGTAGCTGCATCGATGTAAGCCCCTACATAAACAATTTACACCATATGTAAATAAACTGAAACCAGGTAAGCTGCATGCTAGAATTATGTGCTTGTGCAGCTGTGTTGGTGGCTAAAATTCCAGGGTAGACAAGGCTGAAGCTACCATCAAAGTGCTTGCTTTCTTTTATGTCCATGTATTTTTGCATGTAGTTCCCCAAAGAATAGCATTATGGAGAGATGGAAGGAGGTATGCAACTAGTTGTGCTGTAATTTGCCATCATTAACTCTATTACAGTTTTTTTTTTTAAAACGTCTTTTAAATTGTGTTACATGTGAAGCTGCTGAGGTAGGCTGGTAATACTTAACATTTAGAGCATAATATAAATGCTCAGAGTGTTGTAAAAAACATTACATAATTGAGCCTTTCAACCCTTCTCTAAGATTGGAAATTACTTTGTATGCCAGATGACTTAGTATGTTCAAGTGACTTGCTAATGGCCTCACAGTGAGTCAATCAGTGATGCAGCAGGGACTAGAATTTAGACGTTCCTAGGCCCTAGTAACATACTCATTCTACTACTAAATCACAGGCTCTGTTGTCACTCTCTTTCTGCTACCTTGGAACACTACTTGGTTTTGACTTAAGAATCTACAGTTTTTCTCATGTAGGATGGAAAAAAAACCCTAAATGTTCCAATATTGTTTCTAATAATAAAATTTACTATATGTAGTTGCATGTTAACAGTAATGAGATTATTACTATTATGGTAGTCTGGATGTTAAACACTTAGAGTTTGTGGAAATATCTGTGTCTCAGTTACTTTGACTTGGCTATATCTTTAGGATAGCGTTGCAGAGGAAATCAGTGAGTGTGGATAACAAGCAGTGAATCCCGTGCAGAAATATATAGGCCTTTACTTTTTTATTTTTTGAATATGGAAGTTTTATATGTACTTGTGAGTTGTGTTGGCTCAACTCCACTGCCAACAGAGCAGGTATTGTACAGCACAGGTGGTGGGAGTGCAAGCTTCCATATGTTTTCCTGCCAACGTATGTCTGCCCTGACGGACCACCTCGAGCAGTAAGCAGCTAATTTAGCTCTCCATTCCCATTCAGGCCTTGGTTTTGCTGAGAGTGCCAAGAAGGATACTGTTTATGTGGACCAAGACTGCCATCTCATTTCATCATGACCCCTGCTGACCTGGCTTGGATTTGAATTTGTGACGTAGAATGCTCTGTGTACCATTACTAATCCCCTGAGCCATCTAGTCTCCCATAAATCTGTAAGTGATATTTTGACCCAAGATGCCAAAGTGGGGTTACAATGAAGGGGGTCACATACTACAGTACTGATGCTGCAGTTCTCTTCCATATGCAGAGTTGATAATCAACAGCTCCTTTTATCTTTTGTGCTTCTCTAAAAAACATGTTTAATTTTTCTCAGATAGTGTTTGCCTATCTGTTGTGCTTATATGAATGCTTTTGTAATAAAACCTCACATTAAATAGAGACTTTGCTCCATCTGTAGTTCATCTGAATATGACCATTTTCCATTGACCTTTTGAGAGGGCATTGTGTGTTGTCTGTTGCTATTGTTATGATCTGGCTGGGAATATCTTATTAATAAATTCATTTCCATGTTGTTGTGAATAGTATAATATAATCTTTAAATTTCTTTTCTTTAAATAGGACTTAGAAACAATATTTGATGCTTCTCCAGTGGTTCTGCAGCGGAGTTCTTTTGTGTTTTTATAAAAAATGGAATATTAAAAGCAATGTAATTCTGTTGCCACTTCAAGTGCAAGGGGAGAATTAAGATGGCTTATTAGAGAAGCATGTGTATTAAAGTGTTAGTTTCAGGCCTCTAGGGTAGGGTATTACAGACTGTAACTTCTCTTCCCCTTGTCCTTCTGTAAAGCTAGGTTTTGATAGTGTCTCCAAGTTATTAATTTTACACATACAAAAACAAACATGGGAGATGAATTGGAACCCTATCTTTTAATTTTTACAACCCAATGATTCAGGAAAGCAGCCATGTTATCCTTGGCTTTTGTCCTCAAACCCAGTAAAACTTGAGTAAAGGATTGTTGGAAAAATCATGAGCCCATCATCTTTCATTCAACTTGGAAGTGCTTTAGTTGGATGCTTACAAGGGGCCTGTCATCTTGCTGGTCCTGGAATGCCACCATTGAAGACGGAAAGCATTGAATGTGTTGGAAAAGAAAGCCAACTTGTTAATTGTGGCTTGGAATAATGTGTCTGGTGTCCTTACATGACTTTTGTTTACCTAAGGACTTCAGAATGTGGTCTGAGAGAGCATGGCTTGTCTTAAGAGCAGTTGGAAAGCAGCATTTTAAATGTTTAGCTCATAATGACTCTAACTGTGTTTTGTGGAAGTAAAATGAATTGGTTTGTGACTGTGTGCTGAATGGGACTGCAAATATATTCCATGTCAATAAGGGCATTTTAACCTAAAATAAATACTGACTTGCCCCCATAATACTGTAACACAAACTAGTGGAAAACTCTGAGAACAAGTATTGAGTTGGACAGAATGTCTTGCTCTCTCCCTTAGTACTATTTCAACTGCATCTGTAGGTAAAGGGGTAAATCCAGATTCACTGATGGGTGTTGAAATTGTGTCTGTTTATGCTAGTGGTTCATTTGGTACATACTGTGTGATAGAGCGGCACAATATAATGGGAGAGATTTACACCTATTTTAGAGGGGTGCAGGCTAACATCTCAAAGTCGTGTGTGAAGAACAGATTTCTCCTTTCAATCTCATATTGGCAAAAATGTACCCTTTTTGATCTGCCTTTATCTCCATCTCGATTCGTAATGCAGCAGCCTTTCTGTGAGTTAGGAATAAATGCCTAATTTGTGTGTCTGAAATATTTTTTATTCTGCCTTTATTCATATAATTTAAAGGGAAAAGAGGGAAGAAGGCTGGGGGAAGCCCTTTAACCTTATGAAAACAACTTAAGTTGTAAATTCACGATTCTAATTCCACAGCATGTGGTAAAGGACCCAAATAGTGAGGTTGTGAATGTGCATTTTAAATCAGGGTTATACAGGCTCTAAATGAAATCCTTTTTCCAATTCATTATTAACATAGTTTCTTATCTGCATGGCTTCTTCTCTGCGAAGACTAAAAATGAAGCTTAAATTATACTGCGGAAAGATAATGCTGCTGTTCAGATGCCTATTGTTTGCTGTGAATTAATCAAGTGCTGTTTATGAGAGAGAGAGAGAGAGAGACTGATTGTGAGGTGTTACATACACTGAAAAGTAATTAAGGCCCCCATCTGCAAGCTGCTTTGTGTGATACGGGGGTCCCCTTGCATGATGCAGCTTGCTATATTCGAGCCAAAATTAAGATGTAGAGAAATATTATAAACTATCTCAGAGATGAGAAATGGGGGGAGGGGGAGTTCATTTATCTGATTTATGGGTATCTCTTGGTGCTCATCACTGTAGTATCTAAGCATCTTACAAAATGAATTTATCTTTGCAGTACCCCTGTGAAGTGGCAAGTATTATGTCCCTCTTACAGCAGGAGAAACTGAAGTGCAAATAATAAGTTACGTGACTTGCCCAATGTCACATGTTTGTGGAAGAGCTGTGTATAGAATCCAGACCTTTTGACTTCATTCCAGTAACTTCCCTACCAGCCCATCCTAATTCTTTGTCCATTATTGCCCTTAATATAGGCAGTAGAATTCCTGATAATATCTGATAGCAAGAAGTCATCCTACTCTGCTATAGAAAGATGGTGTTTGTTGCCATTCTTTTGGATTAATCCATTTGAGGCTTTACTTTGATAATTTTTAATGATAAACTTGCCCTTCTGCCAAAATGCAATCTTAGTAAGTAGTTTTAAAAACTGGAAAATCCACCAGAGTTTAGATTTATTTTCTCAATCACTGACATGAAGTAGGACTTTTTTTTGTATTTATGCCAGATTAATTTTATAGAATCTTATTCTGAATAGCCCATGCACCAAAATTGGTTCTAAATATATTTATTCTCAGGAGAACAATTTAAATTTATCCTAGAGCAGTGTTTCCCAAATTTGGGATGCCGCTTGTTTAGAGAAATCCTCTGGCGGGCCAAGACAGTTTGTTTACCTGCCCCGTATGCAAGTTCAGCCGATCGCGGCTCCCACTGGCCGCGGTTCGCTGCTCCAGGCCAATGGGAGCTGCTGGAAGTGGCGTGGGCTGAGGGACGTACTGGCCGCTGCTTCCAGCAGCTCCCATTGATCTGGAGCAATGAACTGCAGTCAGTGGGAGCCGTGATCGGCCAAACCTGCGGACGGGCAGGTAAACAAACCTGCCTAGCCCGCCAGGGGCTTTCCCTACAAAAGCGGCATACCAAGTTTGCGAAACACTGTCCTAGAAATATGAAGTCACTTGCTGTAAAAAGACATGAACCTGTTCCATATAGACGACTTTATTTTGAGCTAGGTAAGCCATCCTAATTCTATCATTTTTGAACATGAGGCCATGTTGTCATTTGGTAAATTTTGGATCTGGATATATTTTTGCTGAAATGACCAGCAGCGTTCAGGGCTCAACACCTAGAAAATGGTTGCTGTGACTTTCTTTGTTATGGACTCTAATACAAACAAAATGGAAGGTGGAAAAAGAGGAATGAGTATCATAGTTAAAGCTCAGGACTAGGACTTGGTACATCTAAATTCTTTTTTCGCTCTCACAGACTTGGTATATGACCTCTTTGCTTCAGATTTCCAGGTGTAAAATGGAGATAATTCCTATTTGTGCTTTGTTTATTAACTAGTAACTCTGGTAATTTACAATTGATTATACCCCATTTTTAGACTAGTTTTCATGTAAATCTATTATATTCACATCGCAGCTTCAGATCAATCTGATAAACAAGGTAATTATATATTTTTAAAAAGGCAATTTGCAAGTTAGTGTGTGTGATTGGTGGTGTTTTTGACAGTACAGACACATGTTTAATTAGAGAGATAAACTCTCTGTGGCAAAACCTCTTCTTTTCAAACAAGAAACATGTAACATGTTCCTTAGTAAAACTGATCTTATTTAAAGTACAAATCCTGGATCCAGATACCCTTTGACCTTTTTTCTGCGTAAGGCCTATTTGTAATTTAAACTTGGTATGTGTAACTGTTACAATTAGTAAAGATGTTCAGAACTCACCGTATAACAATGAGGGCAGATAAGTGACACTTTAAGCACCAAACACATCTATCTCGGGAATCTTACAAAATGTAGTAAATTCCTTTCCTCAGGCTTCCCTGGAATTTCCCCTTCCTTCCCCACTACCTTTCTGTTTCCTCCATAATAGGATGGGCACTGTGACATCCCCAGGATACCAGACATTCCAGTAGTTCTGGGAATGGCCTGATTACGCCCTGCCGGAGTGATGTGTGAGGTGGGTCACATTGGCTGGGGGTGGCAAGCTCTGAAAAAATGGGGTCCTCCACTGCGTGTGAAAATACCAGACAATCATATCCAGTTCTAAATTGCTACTGGACAGGGGGCAGTACTTTAGAAAACCAGGACTGTATGGCTTAAAACTGGTTGATTGGCTCCCCTTCTCCACAAAGCAGCCTCAAAGGCCCATCTTGAAGGGTCCTAAAGCCTGGGCTCCAGTTTGAGCTCGAATGTGTACATCGCAATTGAACAGCACCTTAGCCTGAGCTTTGCGAGCCCAACTCAGCAGGCATAGGTCTTTTGCGCGTGTCTAATTGAATGGTAAGACTGCGTGTTCTGTTCACTTAGCGCATTTAGCGGTTGCTGCTGTAACCAGAGGCTTATGGAAAGGTTATGCACTTAAAGAATTTATTTTTATCAGTTAACTATTTAAGTTGGCTTCATTGTATTATGAAGACTTTTTATGTTCATGCCTTTATGTTCTAAGGGATTTTCAAAGAGAACAGTTTCCAGGTGTATTACCTTAACATGAATTCAGAGAAAACTAATACTGAGGAGTGACTTCTAGAACTTCTATTTCTAGATTGCAAATTATTCCACCGTATCGACAATTTTGTGGTGTAAAATTTCTGTGCTCTTTGAACATATTACAAAAGGTTAAAGATTCTTTCTGCAGAGAATGAAAGTTACAAATTGCACTGCAGCTGTGTGCTAGATTCCAGCAACCCCAGTGAAATACTGAAGTCTGCTGTGTGGTCTGTCAAGCTATTTCCTGACTTGAATTGATCTGCAGTGCCTGTTCGTATGTAATTGCTTGGTCTCATTTATTTTTCAGTTGAGGATTAGGATTATTATCAGGATTTAAGAGTTCATGGGAAATGCTGTTGGCATACATTAACTGTGGTATTCCAGAGAGATTGAGCTGAGTAATTAATTTAGTTATCTGTAAAACCTTTTCTTACACCTGTCTTTAAATCTTATTTATTGTTAGATGTATTTAACATGTTCTAATCATTTTTTTTAAATAAAGAGCAGTTATGGTCAGAAAATGTCCTGGGTAAAAAAGACACATCCTTACTCAGTACAACTGCTGGCCTCTTCCTTTTTATTTAATCAAATTTGTTTGCTTTCCTAACACACACACATTTATCCTTCTTTTTAATTCCGGTGGCACTCTGAAGCTAACAAAGCTATGAGAGAGTGAGATGGGTTGTGTTTGTTCTTGTGCATCAGCAGGAATTGTAAACTAAGATTCAATTGTAGAATCTGCATAATTGGTGAAAAAGAACCCATTTAGACTTTCAGATCCCAGACTGACTTGGAGGGAAGGATGTTAGCCCTTTCTGCTTGTGAATGGAACAAATTTGATGTAGCAGTCATGATGCAATCAACGTGGCCCCTACACTTAAAATTTTGAGATGGCATCAAATGTAATATTCTGACACTAATATGGGCTAGGAAGATGACATGAAATTATTCTTCTCTTCTTGGCAATAATACCAGTACTAGACATGGGGTGGCTGTGTTAAAGATTGAGTGCCTCTGTAACGGGGTTCACTCTGCGTCCCTGGGTCCGCCTCTTCAATGAGTCACGGACTCTTCAGTCTGGTGCAGCACCTGTGTGCTTTATTCTCAAAAGGTTTCCCACCACCAGTTCCCAACTATATACAGTCTTCAGAGCTACTTGGCCTACAACAGGCCTGGCCAGCAACAGACTAGGAGGCTCCCACTTCCTTCTGTGCTTGACCTTACTCTCTCCCTTTTTCCCCCTTCTCTGCCTTCCTCTCAGCCTTTATAGCCAGGATAATAAGGCTAACAAGTGCGGCCAGTTACTGGGCAGGCACAGGGCTATTCACTCAGCCCCAATCCATTCCCCTTGATTGGGGCTGGAGTGCAGGAGCTGATATCATTAAGGGCTTCTCAACCAGCACCTTGCCACAGCCTCCGATAATACATTGCTTTCCACTCTCTTTAAAACTTATGTTCTTATGTTCCCTTTCAGGCATGCAACAAGTATTCTTTTCTAGTTAGTGTTGTATGTGAATGGTGTCATTTTTAAAGTATGCATATTTGAATGCTCTGAGATACTGTATGTATAATGAAGTCATGATCATCTGTTAGTACTTTCGATATCTTGGTGAGTGTACTTTGCTTGATATGTTAAACCCAGTTATACATTATTAATTTTAGCATCAACAACAAAAATCTCTGACCTGAATGATCAATGATGCAGAATAATGACCAAGTTTTCTTGATAGTCATAGTGCATGCAATCTACCTGGTAAAGACGACTATGTGGTCTAAAACAGCTCTACAGGATTCCCCTCTGAGAGGATCAGAAATATTTGGTGCCATTAAATGATTGACTGACAGTAACTATCAGAGTCTCATCTCAATGCACCTCAAAGTCATTGGACTAGAGGGAGTAGGGACATAGGAGGGTAGTGGCCCATTTAAGAGTCCCCTCTCCCTTGGTGGTTGTGAGTGAGAGGTCACTGGGAGAGGGGGGGGGCCATCACCTGAGTGGAAAGGTGTGAGGGCCGTCAAAACTCAAGTAAGCCATTGGCTCCTGCCAATGTGGGGGAGGGTATATTAAATCCTGTGCTTCCAGAGTCTAGCCTGAGTCGTCTCACATGTCCAATTAGTAGCTCAACTCTCAGGAGCTCTTTCCCAGCCTAATGGCAGTGACTTCCTGCAAGAATGAAGTCACAAGTGAGAAAGAGGATTCTGAAGTATAAAGCAGGCAGTGATCTACGTTGGTAACTGCCAGTTCTTCAAATCACTAGGAATATAAGGTGGATGAAATTTGAGAGTTGGTGTTTAGAGCCAGCTATTCATTCAGGGGCAGTTAGATCTCTGGAATCTTGGTTCTTGACCAGTTTTTACTTATTGCAAAGCAACTAACATCGTGAACATTCAGATGTACGTTATGGAGGAGTTTACTTAACTTTATTTGAAGGCATGGGTTTGCCCTCTGAGTTGTTGACACTACACTGTGCATTGTCCTGGCTACTGCAAGGACAGCCTCTATCAGGGTTAATAAGGGGATCAGGAAGGAAGGATTTAGATAGGGTGTTGGAACTTGGGGATCTGCAATTGGGGGAAGAGGTTTGAAACTCTAATGGCAACCCTTCACCTGGTAGAAGCAATTATGGAAGAACCATGACCTGCACAATATGACTCTCTACTGTATAGTTCCCAGATGAATTAATTTACTAAAGATGTGGTCTAATTCAGTGGTTCTCAACCAATGGTATATGTATCCCTGGGAGAACGCAGAGCTCTTCCAAGGGGGTACATTAACACATCTAGTTTTACAACAGGCTACATAAAAAGCACTAACAAAGTCAGTACAAACTAAAATCTCATACAATGACTTGCTTATACTGCCCCATATAATATATACTGAAATGTAATTACAATATTTATATTCTATTTGATTTCTTTTATAATTATACGGTGAAGATGAGAAAGTGAGCAGTTTTTCAGTAATAGCATGCTGTGACACTTTTTTAGTTTGTCTGATTTTTGTAAGCAAGTATTTTTAAGTGAGGTGAAACTTGGAGGTATGCAAGACAAATCAGACTCCTGAAAGGGGTACAGTAGTTTAGAAAGGTTGAGATCCACTGGCCTAACTAAACCACATCCCTTGCATTTTGTCCATCTTTCCATGTGTCCTGGACAAACCATCTCTTTGCCTGTTCTCGCTCTTTATGCTTGATTAGCTGAAATGCTGCCGTTATCCAGTCTCTAGATTTGTACATCTGGGAGCAGAGAGCTCTCAGTGAAAGGCACTTTCCTCTGTACTTTCCCCCTTGCTTCATTCTCAAAAACAGCAAAATAGCAATTTGCACATGCTCTATTTTAGCTGCTAAATTCCCTGAAGATTCTGTCTGCACTAGGCATGCCCCACTCTGGAACTGAATGGGTCTTTCTCTGCAGTTGCAGCTTTGGGCTGCTGCAGGCTGTGTCAGGTCCAAGCACTTGAACTGAGAGCAGGGAGTCGCTCTCTACTTGCTGGAGGAAGCTGCCTGATTTGAACACAGGGTCAAAAGCCAGATGTACAGGACAGCAGTAAGGAGCACCGACTGGGACCAGAAGCCTAGGATAGGGAACGGAAACTAAGTCTGGAAGCTGGGGAAGGGGGATTGGGGAGGGAAAATGGGACCATGAGTTGGGAGTGGGGTTGGGTACTGGGATTGTGACTGCTTCTTCAGCTTTCCTTGAGTGGGCCCTGTGGGAGGGTGCTCCCACCCCTCACTTCTGGCCTGCAGAAATTCATCATTGGGCTCCTGCCCTGCGAGCTTCCCTGGACACAGCCAATACGCCACCTGAGCTGCCTGCGCAACATCCAGCCAGTCTGCCTCTGAGCTTAATTCAGAGAACATCTGTATGTGCTCATGCTTCATAATATCCACTTCCTTGCCCTTGTGTCCTGCCCCAACACCAAGCGGCCGGACCTCTTACCACCTTAGAAGGACAAGGAACCCCAGTGGGCCAGTCTGTACTCCACCTGGTTCTGTGGCTCTCTGGGGATACTAGTTGGTGGTTCCTCTAAGGAGCCATGAACATGGATGTGGACCTGGTGCAATTCACAAAGTCCCCTGACACTCATCCCTTGTGCTGCATCTATTTAGTGTGCAGTCCTTGTTCTGTCTCCTCTAAAACCTTCTACTGAGGTCTATGTACACCCTATTTATGGTCTTCCAGAATTTCAGGACTGCCTTGTCAATTTCTTCCTGGCATTGACTAAGAAGGACCTCCATCCAGGAGGAGGCAGCTGCACATGGGGCGCTCTGTGGATGCAAGGCCTATTTCTGACCGCTTGTCTGCTTGCATATCCTGGCAGAATTCCTCTGGGTAGTGTCTGACATCTTGGACACCTTTGAGGAGTGGTGGGAACTGTTTGGGACTTTCTGCTTGATGTCCCCTTCTGATTCCTTTATTTTTCAACCTTTGACCTCATTCTCGTTCCTGTTTTCTCCTTTGTCCCCCATAATCAGTTGGAACTTGGATTTAGTGGTCCCTCTGCCGTAGTTGAGGGAGAGGGCCTTTACTTATGGATGGGCATAGACCTGCCTGCAGAAGTACTTCAAATAGGACAGACTTTCCATCTTCAGGAAGATCTGAGGGGTCCTGCTGTATTAATTTAGATGGAATAAATGGGCCAAAAACTTGCATATGGGCCTTGCATAACTCAGTCACTGTTCAACAGTATAAAGAAGGTTTGGTATACAGAGACCTCAGCCCGCTTAATGCCATGGCAAAGATACCATTAAAAATCTTTCTAACTTTTTATTAAAGATACAGAAAAGGAGGGAAACCAGTTACAGCATTTGAAATGTAAAATATTAAGTAAGGCTTTCATTTTAATAACATCCCTTGTTCCTTTCCCTTTTGCTGGAGAGACTTTTTAGATGGAAACTTCCCCTTGACAGTCTTTTAGAGGGTGTCAAGAATGGTACTAACTGTCCTTTGGGGAGAGAAGGTTTGAGGTGAGCTGGAGCAGTTGTTGTTGCTGTTAGTCTGATCACATTTCATCCCAAATTAGTGGTTGAGATTCATCTGGAGTTGGCAGAGGGTGGCAATATTATCTGGGTCCCTCTCTCTGCCCTAGTCTGGGCAAGTTATCTCTTAGGATTAGGATAAAGAAGGTTCCCAGTTCCAGAAGATGGTGAAGGTAGCAGCCATGATGATAAGACTTGCTTCAGTAGCCTACATCTGTTCTTTTCTCTCGTCGTCAAAATTTTTTAAGGATGCAAAAAGGGGATGGTGATTGGAATAGCTCATCCTCTCATTATTTATTGTCAACAAATTAGGCCTAATGTCCGGCACACCAATTTTGGTTCATTATTTTCCAGTTCCCCAGCTGTTTATATTAGCATGATTTCAACACTGTCCTTGAATTTGCTCAAGGCCTATGATCTTTGGACTAATTTAGTTTCTCTGTGTTGTTCTCTTGTACCTGCTTATATCATTCTTTACTGAAAATGTCTTGACCTATTTTCGATGGTAAATACCTAAGCAGGTGCAAGGTATAACCCAATTGTCACAATAATCTTGTGCAAAAAGTATATGATCATGTAATTGAAAACTGTTGTCATACATATACTTAAGGGGTCTGAGTTAAGGTTGTAGACTACCTTAATTCTTGCATTTCCTAACTTTTGAGTGCTTGGTATTGGAGTCTTAATGTTCCTTTAACATAGGTTTTGTGTGTGTGTATTTTGATGTTACAAGTTAAAGTGAGCTCACAGTAGTCCATTTTATAAAACATTTGCTACTTGTACCTTTTTTTCACATGTGGAAAAAAAGCAAAGCAAAGATGTGAAGACTTCGGAATGTTTAAAAGTATTATATAAAGGCAGGTGTGAACAACCTTAAGATTAAACCTGAAAAACTAAAGGTGTGGGAGGGGCTTATGGTAGGGGATCGATGGTAGCCTAAAGAAGGGGTGTGTGAGGGATAGAGGAGTTGGAGAACCTTGTTTATACTACCTTAAATGTAATTATAACTTTTCTTAGAGAGTGTTCTGTCCGTTGAATTGGATATATTGGGACACATTCTTTAATAGCTCCAGAATTTGGCTACCAGTAACAGTGTTTGTTAGAGATTACTTCATACCCAAGCCTTGGATCTAAAGAGCTCCCTGCTGTAGGAGTTTGAATGCTTGCCCAAACTTGTGCCTTGGGTCCATCTCTAATTTTAGTATGTGATTTCAGGGATGCCTCATAAGGTCAGAAGTTAATGGTTCTAGACAGCTGTGATGAATCTTGCCGTCTAATTTTCCTTAGTTATTTATTATTGCTATTAGTATATCATTTTTGAAGCTCTCCTTTCTAAAATGCAAGTGATCATCTGGGTTGAAAATTAATGTGGTGAGACTGCTAGAAGTGATATAAAATAAATTAGCTGGCATTTTTTTCAAAAGAACTGTATGAGGTAATTTAACTACATGGCACTTTTTGAGCTGTTTGCTCACACTCTCTTACTTTTTAGTTTGATCAATAAAACAATTTAATGTTTATAACTTGCAGATAGTGCTTGTGAAATATACCCTTTCAGCTGTGTACAGCAAGATTATGATGGATCATCTACCTGAGTTCTTGAAGATCTCTGGCATTTTTCTTGTTGAGTGCTCATGAAAGAGCTGGATTGATTGGCCTGGAGACTGAAGTTCTCTGTGTACATGATAACAGAATGGTGCAAGGTCTGCCGTATTGCTTGGCTAATGGACCTCAACTCTAACCTGGGGCAAATGTCTCTGTGGGTGAGAGGGTAGTTCAGGCTCCGTGTACATTCAGTCCTTCCTTGGGCTTTCTGCTCATGGCTCATCTTACATAGGGAAATTAACTAGGATAGCTATTGTGGATTAAATTGAAGTGGGAAAAGATGCTCTTTTTTCTACTCAGGGAGTTACTCCAGAATAGCTATAGCACTTTAAACTCACACCTACCCTATTCCAGAATAACTTTCCAGTGTAGACAAGCCCTTAAGATATCAAAAAAGGGGATCATGCATGTGCATGAGAGAGATGGAAATCTATTAACTAGGAACTGGATGAAGGCAACTAAAATCATTTCACATAGGCTACTTTAAGATCTGTGCTTTGAGAATATATCACACATGCTTTATTGCAACAGGACAGTAAATAATTTTATGTGCCTCCAACTTTTTAAAAGATGGTTGGTAATACATGTTCTTATGTACAGTATTTCATATTTCAAGGATGAACTTTTTCTAATATGTTTTATATTTATCTTGCTTGTATGTGTTTTACTGTAGTTTAAGAAGTGAATGTTCAGAGTTATGGAAGTGTCAGGTACATGATTAGCTTAAAATAAATCAGAGTGCAACACGAAAATAGTGAGTCAAGCACAACTATTTGAACAGCTGGCTACAGATGGCAGATGTGATTGCGTGATTGACAAAAATGTGACCCATTATGTCAGATTTAGCCATTGATCAGTTACTTGGAAATCCCTAAAAGCAGCAAAGAATCCTGTGGCACCTTATAGACTAACAGACGTTTTGGAGCATGAGCTTTAGTGGGTGAATACCCACTTTGTCAGATGCATGTAGTGGAAATTTCCAGGGGCAGCTGGAAATATATATGCAAGCAAGCTAGAGATAATGAGGTTAGTTCAATTAGGGAGGATGAGGTGTGAAAACCAAGGGAGGAGAAACAGGTTTTGTAGTTGGCAAGCCATTCACAGTCTTTGTTAAAACCTGAGCTGATGGTGTCAAATTTGCAGATGAAATGAAGCTAAGCAGTTTCTCTTTGAAGTCTGGTCCTGAAGTTTTTTTGCTGCAGGATGGCCACCTTAAGGTCTGCTATAGCGTGGCCAGGGAGGTTGAAGTGCTCTCCTACAGGTTTATGTATATTGCCATTCCTAATATCTGATTTGTGTCCATTTATCCTTTTCCGTAGAGACTGTCCAGTTTGGCCGATGTACACAGCAGAGGGGCATTGCTGGCATATGATGGTGTTATTTATGGCATTGTTACGCCCATAGTCCGCAAGTGAGATCAGGACCCCACAAAGCTAGGCACTTCCATGGGAAGAGGCAGTCTCTTTCCTGGAGCATTTACTAGCTAAGGTCTCAGAAGAAACAAGTGGCAGTGTTTGGAACAGAAACCAGAACTTCTGTGCCTGGACCATAACTATCTCTCAGTTAATCTCTCTTCCTCTCATGGACTGTTGAGAAATGATAGACTCTTCAAAACAAGTTGAGAGATTCCCTTCGCTTGTTATAAGAATCTCAAACTCTTGAATGTAAAGTTGATCAAAAGTATGAACAGTTCCAGAGTGGCAGAATTACTGACTTGAATTTTTGCTTTTGCCACTCCAACTTTTTCAAAGGTGGGGGGGGGGGGAAATGGGAACAGGGACTGCGGATGAGGGAATTGGGATCATGTTTTGCTAAAGGGGGGATGGGGACAGGGACAAGTGCTGAAAATGGCAAGGCTCTGTGGTGTCAGAGCTGGGAAGGGGGACACTAAGGAAGGAAACTGAAATCATGCTTGCTGGAAGTTCACCCCAATAAACATCGAATTGTTTGCGCCTTTCGACTTCAGGTATTGTTGCTCTCTGTTCATGCGAGAAGGACCAGGGAAGTGAGAGGGTGAAGGAATAAGCCCCCTAACATCTTGGTGCCGTGACTCGGATGCATCGCATCGGATAGATACCTAGTGACGGATACAGCATATGAACCTAAATAAAACAGATGCATGAGAACTACTCCACTTGAAGTTCTTGAGAGTTGAACATCTGATTCTGAGCTGTTAAGAGTCCCCCACAGTGATCCGGGCCCTATTATGTTAGATGTTGCAAAAGTTAGAGTGGCAAAAGCAAAAATTCAAGTCCAGCTATTTTCTTTCCAAATAATCAAAATGTGCTAACAACATTCAAGATTGATATGGGGTTGGTTAGACAGCAATGGAGGGCTTTTAAAACTGATGATAATTTGCATTAATTTGGTCTGTCTTCAGTGATCTTTACCCCTACGGTTAGAATGATAGAAAGTTATGATGAACTTTGACACAGATTCCTTTTCAATCATAGATTTGGGTTAGAAATATGGATCTTCTATCTTAAATTCTGGAAGAGATGGGGAAGAGCTCAGGATTACATTAGTCACATTTTAGCTCATTGTTTCCTACCACTTTCTTTAACTTTATCCAATTGAATGAGCTAAATACATAAGAAATTCGAGGGCAACATGTACCACTCCGTATTTGCGAATGACCGGGAATAGACTTTCAGACAACACCAGATGTGTCGTTTATTCATTGTTCACTGAAATACATCATTTCTGTTGCATTGAACATCTTCCCTAATTTAAACAGCCATGCCTTTTATCTGGGTGCCTGTTAAGTGGGTTCTGCCTTCTTACTGCTTTGGCTATAGGTTTTTATAATTTTCTAAAACATTACTTTGTGTTTTATTATTTCAGCAGGCAAAACCTTATGTCTTTGATAGAGTGTTACCACCAAACACGACCCAGGAACAAGTTTATAATGCCTGTGCCAAGCAGATTGTTAAAGGTAAGTGTCACAATTGTTCTCTATTACAGCAAATGTAAATGTTAATTTTTGTTTCTGGATTTAACTATAAAAGCTGTATTGTCCCATTTATATTGGAGTTCATCCTCTGGTAGGAACCAGCTTTTAAATGAGTTTCAAAATGAATTTCTGCTAACGTGGGTTAAATACAGTTTGTTTAGTGAGTGTGGAATCATTTTAAAACCCAGTCAGAAACTATTTATTTCCTCCACTAGATAAAACAATAGGAAAGCATCTCTTCTAGAAAATGGCTTTCTAAGATTGGTTTAACATGTTTTTGTCTGCTGTATTGTGACTAAGGAAACTGTGTTTTAAACCCATGTTAGCAGGAACTTTTTTTGGGAAAAAAAATATTCCCAGAGAACAGTAGAAGAGACTGCTTTCTAAAAACTTTCCTAAATGTGGGTTGGCCCATAGGACAGGGCCTGGTCACCTATCCAACTGAAGATGATAGAAGGGCTTCAAGAAAGATGAGAAACTTCAGTTTTGCTGAAAGGATGAAGATCAGCTGCTGCTGAGGTACTTTACTAGAACAATTTATGGCTTCAAAGATATTTCTTGTCTAAGAAGAGAACACGAAGGGCTTGATTCTGCTGTTGCTTTGTGCACAGATAGCACCCATTAAAGGAAGCTAAACACACAAAAAAGTATGTCTACACTGTAGCTGGGAGCGTGCCTCCCAGCACAGGTAGACAGACATGCATTAGTTCTGCTCAATCTAGTGTGCTAAAAATAGCCGTGTGGACTTTGAAGCATGGGCAGTGGCATGGGCTAGCCACCAAACTATGAGCATGCCTGACCCCTGTAGTCTGAGTTTGGTTGGCTAGCTCATTAGCACAGTAGCTCAAGTAGAGCTTGCATGTGTCTGTCTGTCTGGCCTGGGAGTCATGCTCCAAGCTGCAGTGTAGACATACCTTAGTGACAGATTGCACGCCAGTATCTGAAAAAAAAGTTACTATAAGTCATTTCAGTTTTATGCTTTAACTTGAGAACCCTGAAGTTATTCAGCACCCTCTAAGGATGTGATCCAGAGGTGCTGAGCCATAGTAGGTGGCCATGTAGTTGTTCAGTACCTCTCATGGTCAGCACAGATCTGTTTCATAATGGCAAATAAGACACCAAGGCCGATGGTTGCACTTTTTGGATGCTGAAATCACTTGACAGCCTTGCTTAAGGCTTTTTAATGCTCCTTTAGGGTGTTATAAACTGTCCAGAGGTGCATTGATTTGTTGTTTAATGCAGTGTTACTCTCAGTGTGAGGCATGCTCCCTGGGGGTGTGATGGGCTGGCTGGGGAAGTATGGACCCGTCTCTCAGTTATTCTCCAGAGTCTCCCTCCCCCTGCCCCCCAAAAATGAAAGCAGTGTCTTCAGCTGTTATGGTTGCAAAGGAAATCTTCAAAACACGAAGTGAGTGTAACAGATGGATATCTATCTACCTGAGTTCATAGAGAGCCTGAAACAACAGCTCTGAGGTCTGAACTGCCTCACTTTTTTTAATGGGGTTTAGCTCTGATGCCAATTATGTTGTTTTAAATGTGAACATTTAACTATTTTACGTCTCAAGATATTAAAAAAAAAATAGTATCCTGTTATGAAGATTTGTTTTCCAAAGGAGGGGGCCCAATTATACGGACTGTGTAAATTAGGAAGTGTCTGCCTTTAACAACACAATGGGAGTTGGGTTGGGGGAGTATGGGGAACGATTGGTTTCATTTTCCTGAACTGGGGCTCAGCTTTCAGAAGCTTTTGGAAAACACTGATTGAATGCATTGCACTGAAAATATTTACTGATGTTATCTTGCTGGCATCCTGGGTGCCAGACTCATTGGTCTTATGTTTCAGTAGCTTTCCAATAGTTCTCTTGTATCCTTATTCAAAATATACTCTCCCAGGACCCAGTGGTTTCATTGTGATGAATATAATTGTAGAGAATGCCAGTGGCTTAATGACTGACCACAGGTTTCTAAAATGATGGTTATAATAATTGAATTGACAGTAGAATTTTCTAAATGAGGACTTTTAGTAAAAGAGCAGAAAAACAGCAGTCCTTTTTAATAAACAGCAATAGCTAAGCCAAATTGTTTTCATATCCCTATGTATATGGACCATATGAAACCATACACTTTTGTACAGAAACAATCTGTGTAGTATAATAATCTAGATTTTAGAAGCATTTGTTAATCTCTCCAGTGTGGTGATTTTTTGTAAAATCCATTTTTTTGAAGGATTATAATAGGCTGTGGTGGGTCATATATTAGTTCTTTTTTCTTTTGCTCTATTTTCTGCCCTCCTGTTCCTTCCCACTCTGATCTGGTCTTTTATCATCAGGCTTCAGCTTTTTTCCTATACTGAGAGATGATTAGGTCTGAGGTCTTTGTCTTTCATGCACTGTCCTATTGGAAGAATAGTGCTGACTGAAAGGAATTAAACACCATGGTTACCAGATGTTATTAAATTGCATGGTCAGTATGTAATGGCCAACACTAGCTATTCAGTGGGCTTTGCTTTTTAGTTGTAGCAATTTTTACTGTGTATGTGCAGCCTTGAAGGAAGAGACAATGAATTGTTTTAATTTCTTTGTGGTAATTGCTTTTTGGGTAGTTCTCATTGAATAGCCCATTGAGTGTCTCTTTCAGTTATTTGTGTACTTTTTTGAATATTTAATTATAGAATTGTAGATGGAAGAGAAATACTGGATTATACTGCCTACCTCTAGGATAATTGATTCAACAATATTTTTAAAACTGTATATTGTTTTAGATTATATTTAATGTTTAAAAGTCTTGCCTTAGGATCTTGTATCAGATATAAATACCAGTAATCTGTTTAAACAGAATGAGCAGAACAAGCTCCCCCTCCCCTTTTTTTCTTTTTTAAAATAAAAAAGGGCCCAGGAGTTCTGGAGGAAGGCATTTATTCTCCACAGAAAATAAGAGTACTGAAGTTATTTTTCTAAATTTAAAAACGCATGCAAGAAAACTTTCATTATACAGAGTCTACAAACAGGTTTAAGGACACAAGTGGTCCTATTCTCAGGTTTAAGTGTTTCTTTTTACAGGCCATTCTTTAACACCATTTAAAAAAGAAACTGTGGAAAAGAACAGACAGACTCTGTGAGAGGGTATAAATATGAGAGGGCTAAGTAGCAAGGACAGGAATGATAACAAAGAAGAAAAATGAATGGAATGGGCCAGAGAATGTGGCCTCATATGACATGATCCTCAGTGGTCAGCATGTACTAATATTTACCACAGTGTAATAGCTGAATGGCTGAGCTCACTCTGTCAATAGAGGGAAACAGGGAGGGAAGGCATGTGGGTGCAGGGAGGGATAGCTCAGTGGTTTGAGCATTGGCCTGCTAAACCCAGGGTTGTGAGTTCAATCCTTGAGGGGGCCATTTAGGAAACTAGGGTAAAAAATCTGTCTGGGGATTGTTCTTGCTTTGAGCAGGGGGTTGGACTAGATAACCTCCTGAGGTCCCTTCCAACCCTAATATTTTATGATAATGGATTAAGGATTAGCTTCATTTGGATTTGAGAGTTTGAAGAAAAGAATAACACTTAAAATGTGTTTATAGAGAAGAGTTGGGTCAGGAATTAATGATGACTCAGAAGATGGTCACTCGTGTGTGTGTGTGTATGTGTGTGTGTGTACAGACCACTTCTCACTCCATAACCCTTTGCAGGAGCTGCAGTCAACAAAGGCAATATAACTGACAAAGGTCAAAGCAAAAATCTCTCTCATGAAGGAAGAGGACATTTTATGTGGAAAGCTTTCCATTGTGGAACCCTCTTTGATTATATATTGCAGCAGAACCTTAAATGTTCTAGGCTCTGTCTCAGAGCAGAGGAAGACAGTTCATGTAACAAAGAGATTACAAACCGAAAGGGAGAGAAAACAGAAAGTGATAAGGACCAAGTGTATATATGCGCGTGCACACATCCATCCAAATATAGTGTGAGAGAACCTGAACCTAGAACTTTCAGGGCTGTAGTGGTCAGGATCAACCCCTTGAAGCAAATGCCGTATTTCATTTTGGAGCCAGTGAAGGTTGCGTATCAATTGTGTAATATGCCATTATGACATAGCTGGGTGCAGTCCAGACTAATGAATAGCTGTGTCACCCCTGCCCTGTAATCTGGGGTGCCCCTTATAGTGCTTTGCTGCTGTAGCCTCCAACCTGGATGGCTTACAAACAGCCTCCAGCACGTAGTCGCTCCCAGATATGGCTGTGTGCTGCAGCCAGCCACGTCTTGGCTCTTACCAGCCTTGGCTATGCTGCAGGGTGACCCCAACATTCCCCCAGATCCAGCTGTTCCCCAGAAATGTATGTTCTGTACTGCCCAGCCCTCTCCTGGACATTACCAATATATTTAGTCCATTATACCTTTAAGGGAGTACTATGGTATTTTATTATTTTAGATAGAGTACCTAGACACTCCAACTTAAACACGATAGATTCGATAAAACAATAAAACAAGTTGATTAACTATAACAAGACAGATTTTTAGTATAAGTAATGAGGCATAGAAGTCAGAAGTGGTTATAATAAAAATAAAATGTCTTTTTAGTGGTGAACTTGACAAAATGTATTAGATTCAAGCAAAGTTTCCCACTATATGCTCCAGCAGATTACTGACCAAACTCTTAGGTCAGGACCCCTCCTCCAGAGTCCAATGGCTGTTTCCTTTTGTTTTCACAGGTATAGAGAATAAGGTGGGAAGGGAGGGAGAGAGAGAGAGGGATCTGTTGGGCCATCTGCCCCCTTGTTTTATAGTCATGTCCCCCCTCCCTTGCAGAAGCATTTCCACCTGGGAGCCAAGGGCAGAGGCAATCTGGTGAAGAAGGGAAGCTCCATGCAGTATTTTTGCTAAGATGTACATTTTTTTGTCCCTACCCCCTTCCTTGCCAAAAAATGGCCACTTAACATGTCATGGTCCATAAGCCTTGTTGACACCTGGCTGAGGCGTCAGCTTGCCCTTTATCTCTGAGGAGCTGACTTAGCCTCTCTCCAGACTTGTCTTGGAAACGTGCTTATGTTCATAACTTTACATATAATATTATGTGTATTTTGGCTTGATATTGTTGTTCAGCAAATTGAATGTTTAAATATCTCACAAGCCATACCTTGTGTGACCCTCCTCTCCTCCACCCCCTTCCCACGAGACCTCCGCCGCTCACTGCATTTCTCCTCCACCCTCATCCCCAGCAAGGCCCCCCTCCTTGCCATATCTTTCCTCTCCTCCCTATGAGCCCCCACACACACCTTGGGAGAGGGAGGGAAGTAGAGGAGGGAACGTTGCGAGCAGTGGCTGCGGGGGCAGAGTGGGGGAGCGGGTGGGGCCCAGGGGAAGCTTCACCTGCCACCCTTGTCTCTTCACCAAGGCACCCCTCCCAGCCCTGGGCTGTCGCCCACCTCTAAGGTCAACTCCAGTTCTCCCTCCCGCTTTCACTACCACCACAGCTATTTCCCAGATTCTCCTTGCTTTAGGCATTCCTCCCTATCCAGCGACCCACGACAACCCTCCTAGGCTGCCCCAAGCATTGTCTGTTGCCTAGACTAACAGATAGAAACTCAAATTTCTAGGGCAAGCCATTTTAAAATTTTGCTTATCCACAAAAGTTAAGAAAATGTTAAATGAGAGAATCCCCCCTCTAACCATCATACCTTCTAAACACCTTGTCTGATGTGCCTCAAGCTTTCTAGAAAAGTGGCATTAAAATTCACCTATGAAATTACAAGTGAATTTGTTTAGTTTTGGTGTAGGCCGGTATAATGGTGGTCAGAATCAGGGCCTATAAGTAGTGGAAGACTAGCTGCAACCAGACCTCTGGGAATGCTGTTGTCTCTATAATATTCAGGCTAATACCGTTATAGACATTTCTGTCTGCTTGAGCTCACACTTCATTTAACTGCAAATCAATGAGATGCTTTTTCCAAAAGGGAATTCTGAATGAATGTTGTGAAATAATAAAGAGAAACTCAGACCTGTTTTGAAGCCCAGTGGTAAATGTAATGGGCTGGGCTGAATTCATGGACTAGTTTGTTTATACGAGAGTAGACTTCTTTTAATGCGCTTTTTCAATTTGTGAATTTATTACAGGCCTTCTCTTGCTAGGGAAGGGGAAAACTTACATTATATTTGTGTGATATTTTTATATATGGAAAGAAGAGATAAGAGTTGAGTGCAATGTATTTTAATCTCTTTGGTGCACAGATACTCTGGTGCTCTGCATTATCATCTGATTATTTGATTTCAGGACCTGAAAAATTTACCCAGTACTACTAGCCTGAGTTCTTAAAAATCCGTGAGTGTTACGAAGACCTGTGTATATTCCCCTTCCACCCGCTTGAAGATACCACTTACATTGCAAATAAACAATTATGTACTGTTGTGTGCTGTATTGAACTATAACATTGTACCAGCAAATATAATCAGAATAAAATAAACCCCAAATCCTCCAGCTCTCAGGCTGCCCCCTCCCACTACTCCCTGGAAAATTAATGAAGCTGTAAATATTGCCAGTGCCGTGGCTATGGGAAATGGTAGGTATCAAACATATATCTGAGTTTTTCATTTTCTCTCCAGTACTTGATAAATTTAGGGGGTACAAATGACTTTCTAATTATTTAAATTAGATCTTGTTGTAAAGAAATCCCACTTTTTTCATTAACATAGTGACTCGGTGGATCTATGTGCTTTTCTATTTCTTTCCACAAATTTCTTCATTTTCTTACTGAATTTTGATCAGTGTAAATAGTGATTTGCTAAACACTCTTCTGGAAAATGCAATATTTAAGACAACAATGTGGATTTTGATTATTTTCTTCTTTCCTGCAGATGTTCTTGAAGGCTACAATGGAACAATTTTTGCTTATGGACAGACATCTTCAGGAAAAACACATACTATGGAGGTAAAGTAGCAATATTTGATTGTAATTGAGTAGGAATTTGGGAATTAAATGGAATTGGTTGCTTCAGACAATCTGGATGCCTAGAAAAATGAGTTGTACTTATGTGGCATACTTGTACTTATGAATGAGTTGTACTTATGTGGCATGTAAGAAGACATACATATGTCTTGTTTATAATGCTTATAGAGATTACTTCAGTGTAGAATTTTCTCAAGGGTTTTTATTGATAAGTAGCTGACATAAGGAACTGCAAACTGCAGCTTCTCCAGATTGATCATGCCAGGATAGATGTATGTATTTTTAGAGGTTTGGAATGGGATTTGTTAATCACAAAACAAAAGCAATAATAAGGGTTTGTATACTCATCTTGAATGCAGCATTGTGAAAATTCATCCTTCAGTTTTTGTTTTTCTCATTTGCAATCCTCTTATGGGAATTCTACTCACGCATGCTGCAGCATAAAAAGCTGAGCATTTGAATCATTGCTCTTGAAGAGAGGAATGCAAGGCCAAAGGCTGAAGTCCTGAGTATATCCGTGTTTCCACCATACAGAAGTATAATGTGGTCTGCAGCCTCAGGGTATCGCACCCTTAACAAGGGGAAGGTACCCTACAAGCAGAGGCAGTTAGATGATATTTTGATCTCTTGATCTAATCCTCTGAATCTCTGCAAACATTTAATTGTGTGATGGGTTTACTTACACGTGATGCAGTCTGAGCGTTGGGCTGAGATCTATCTCACAGCATGAGCCTCTCAAAGTCAGTATATAAGAGGCTGGATAACTTTTTTCCAGCATATTTTCAGTTCAAGCTACACACCGTAAATAGAGGGCTGTGAAAGAAGCAGCTCCAACCAGGAAAGAAGTCTTACTCAAACTTGTTTAGCAGCATCAAGCAGATTTGCTGAATGATTAATACAAGTGACCTAATTAACCGAAAAGTGTAGGGAGAAAGCCAGTAATATTTTCTTCAGTTTTTTAATTTTTTTGTTTTGTTTTCAGGTGCTTGTAGAATTGCTGTTTGTTTGCCACAACTGCTCCTTTATAGAGGGATGTAATAGCTGATAATTCATGTCTAATTAAGTCTGCCCTTGCTTCCTTCTGTAAATTGAGGGCTGAAGTGGGAGGGAAGAGGAAACATCAGCTCAATCCACACAGATTGTGGATTATTCAGTCATCCCACCAGCTCAGAATGTAATTGAATCAAAATGTCTGCAGGGTTTGAGCTGGTGCTTTCACGTACTATAAGGAAAGATTTCTTCAAGTCAATTTATATTCAGAATTACAGACTCTGATAAGGAAAACTGCCTGCTGTGGAAAAAGAGGCATTTTCTTCTTTTTTTTTTAATTTAAAAAAATAATTAATAAAGCCTGTCACATTTAAAGAGGAATCATGTCTGTTTTCAGTTTTAATCCCTCTTTTTAACTCAACATCCTCTTGTAATGCCATTACAATACTTTAAAGGGGGAAATACATAAGCTGATCTAAAATAGAAGAAATAATAAATCCTTAATGTGAAGCTTTTATGGTGGATTTTCTGTAATATATGTGAAGTATCTCACATTTCAGTGTTGCACTTAACAGGATAAAGTAGTACAAAGGAGCTCTGATAAACCCATGTCTTGAATTTATAACTTGTATAGGGAAGCCTGAGAGAGCCACATTGAACTAGATAAGACTCGTATCAATCTGCATGTGTAGAGAGGTACCTTTTCTTTTGTCCACTAATCTCACATAAGCTTATATTCAATTGATTCATATGGGCTTTGAGCTAAAGCTCGACTCTTCAGAAGCAAGTCTGCCATAGGTCCTTGTTATTGTGTCAACTGCCTGAAATAAGAGCACTGTCTCAGATTTACAGTTCACTAGCTGCTGCTTGTCTCCCATGTTAAAATGTGGGAAATAATGTTCTTATTAAAATGAAGGGATTAATGAGCAAAGCATTGCTGTTTTGGTGTGTTCACTGGCAGCACTGTCAGGATGGCAGCAGTAGAACTTTCCTCTAAACCATTCTTGAGGTTACAACGGGAACAAAGAGAGTTTTGCAGCTTTAACTTCTGTGTGATTTAGGCCACTTTTTGGTTTCTCTTGCCTTCCAACATGGATATGAACATTTTTTTTTTAATTCTAATACAGTGGAAACTGCTTCAGTGAACTCTGATTTTAGCGAAACTCAATTTATAGTGAAATAGAATAAAATTTCCTCCTCTTAAAGTGCATCACAATGTGCAAATGTTAATAAATCCAACTATGCTGAGCCTCTTGAAAAAAGTATTTCAGTGCGGCAGGAGGGAAAATATTGTTGTTTTTGTGAGCATATTACTTCCATTGAAGAAAGTTCCTATTGACCTCCATGGAAACAGGGCCGGGCCTTAGGAGAGGATTACAAAGCGTATTCTGGGTGTTCAATTTCACATAGACTTTGTTTTCTGGGACTGACCTATGTACATAACGAGAGGGTGAAGCATGAGAGCACATTAAGGAAAGGAGAACTTTTTATTTTATGTTTTTACATTGTCATTTATTTGGGGTGTGTGTAAGATATTCTCTTCCCATTAGAGAAAGCACACTCCAAGCAGTACTATAGGGCAGGTGTGTTAGCAAAGCTGGTTGCAGACTAATCCAAAGGGCAGGAGTTAATGGCATTAAAGTTATACTGCAGTGCCAGTTCAGTAATAGCATGTCTTGATGGCACGGACGTAGGCAATGAAGCATGAGTCCTTTGGTGGCAAGGTAAAGCATGGATCATCTCCACTCGCTCCCCCCAACCCCCAGAATAATCAGGGATTCAGAAAATATTTTTAGTTTAATATATCACTTCTATTTTCCTTCTCACTGACTGCAGCGAACCACTGTACTGAGCGATGCAGGGTTCATTCTTTGAGGAGCTGAATGGGTTGCCATACATATAGGCTTGTCAGAATTTGAATTTTTTCCCATCAGATAATGCCAACATCTATTTTGAGCATTTCTACTTGCATTGATTAAAATTTTCAGTTGTGTGAAATTATGGGGTTTGTTTTTTTTTAAAATTTTTTATTGATTTAAACGTTCCAAGTTGCGGGAAATTGAGGAGATGAGAGAGTTATTTAATGACAGACATTGAGATTCAAAAAGTGTAAACTTTATGATCATTAAATCACAAATTGTCAATATATACAGAGTAAATATAATTAAATCAAACACCAAGTTGTCAGGCAGCATTTTTCTTAGCTTGCCTATCTGTAAATTTTAATTGTCGATGGAAATACTTTGACAGTGGTTTGTATTTGTATGGTGAAATTGTTTACTAACATTTACCAGTAAAAATCTAATTCTTCCAATCCAAACTATATAGTGGTTAACATTAACTTTGTATAAATACCAAAACATATACACATTTTAACATTAATTGAATATTCATGGTCTAAATATAGCTGAGTTCTGCTTCAGTAGGAAGGGGCATATAGCAGTATAATTGATTCTATTTTTCCCTAGGATCTGTAATTCAAGGGCGGAAAACTAGTGGATATTTTGAACAAAACCCTTGAGATAGAGCGCTATATATAGAATGTACCAGTTTTCATGTTTGATTTGTCATACTGGCTTAATGTTTATAAGATGACTTTCACTCCACCTGCTCCAGTGTATTTAAATGCAGCAAGTTGTGTCTACAGGGACTGTATCTGAAAATGGTAATAGCTGACTGATTGATTGGTAGGACAGTTGTATATGACAAATCACTAAGATCCAGAAATTTTTACATTATATAAAAAGCTATATAACTAGTCTGTAAATTCACAGTCTTTTCTTGCTAACTTGCTCTGATTTTTGTGTGTGTTTGTTTTACCGTTGAAATGCGTTTTCCTCATAGAAATGACTACTGACTATATTTTTTAAATGATTTCTCATGATTCATAGCAACATGGATATCTACCAAATTTTTAAAAGTAGTGGTATGATACTGAAATCAACATCTCTGATGTTGACCATTTTTATTAGTGATGATAACACTTTTATGGGATTTGTTTTTGCAAACCATATCTTTCTTGAGTCCATATGTTTCAATAATATTTCATAATCACTAGAAAAAATCCTTTCTATTGTATCATCAGGCTCTTTCTTTAACTATGTATGAATGTACATGACTACACAAGGTGTGAGATCTTTTTCTGCTGTGTTCATAGAAAGATTTTATTTCAAGCTCTCATAATTCACTTTTAAGGTTGACTCATCTATATAAAGGAAAGCAACTGAAAGGTGTCATGCAGTTAGGGAAACTGTTTTTACTTAATATTTGGAGCTGCTTGATAGGGCATAGGAAGCTGGCTGTGCCCACTAAGAGAATGATCCTTTTGCAAGACTGTGCATCTTGGCAGCTGGCCCCACAAAATCAAGCCACAGTGTAACCAAAATACCCTCCTTCCCAGATCTCCTTTTTAGCTGCCCGCACCAGTGAAGTGGTAGAACAGAGTTTGATGAATGCAGCTTCAGGAGGTTTTTGTTTTCTGCAGGTTTCCATACATCTCAATTTAACCAGGAAGACCATTCCATATTTTCTGAGTGGGTTTTGTTTGTGTGTTTTCTCCGAGTTAAATCGGGGTTGGACAGTGTGATTGGCAGTAGGAGAGCATTCTACACAGAATGCCAGCAACAGACAAAACTAGTGGGCACTTTGTAGAGTGAAGAGCGCTAACACGCTGAGTCACTCTGCCACCTTTTTAATGTGTGTTTTACGTCAAGCAACTCCCTAGAGAGCAGGGGACATGTTCAGAGGTGCCCACTGTGTGAAGGTTTGTTTGAGGAAGGCCTTCTCTATTCTGACACACAAACAACCCTTTCCAAGTTACAGTTTGCCATTGTGTCTTTAGGGGAAGCTGCACGACCATCAGCTAATGGGAATAATTCCAAGAATTGCACATGACATCTTTGATCACATCTATTCCATGGATGAAAACCTGGAGTTTCACATAAAGGTAAATGCAAAATGACATGTTATGTAATGGGTCAGATGGAAGACAATGAGCTGGATGGTAAAACTCAATCTTATTACAAAATGTAACATTTTCCTGCAGGATTTTTCATTTTCCTTAGGTGATTCAAAGACCCATTAATATAAAATAGGTTTTTGTACAGGAATCCGATATAGTTGTGTCTGCTGTAGTTAGGCTACGGAAAATATCCTTGCTGAGATTTTTTCTTTTTGTATTTCTTTCAGATCTGTGTAATAGTATAATGTACTGTTTTTCTATATTGCTTCCTAACTTAAATACATGGAGTTTCAGATCAGTCCTTGTTATTGGTTATTAATAATTTGATATGCATGGCACTTTAGTGGGAGACTGTAGAGCAGGGGTGGGCAAACTACAGGCCGCATTCAGCCCATCAGACCTTTTAATCTGGCCCTTGAGCTCCTGCCAGGGAGTGGGGTCGGGGACTTACTCTATTGCAGCTGGGGAGCAGGGTTGGGGGTTTGCCCCACTTTGCGTGTTCCATGGCTCCACTCAGCTCCTAGAACCAGCGGCACGTCCCCCATAAACGTAGGAGCAGCCAGGGGTCTCCCCATGCTGCCCCCGCCCAAGCGTCAACTCTGCAGCTTCCATTGGCCGGGAATCATGGCCAATGGGAGCTGTAGGGGCAGGGCCTGCAGACAGGGCGGTGCACGGAGCAGCCTGGCCGTGCCTCAATTTAGGAGCCAGAGGGGCACATGCTGCTGCTTCCGGGTGCTGCTTGAGGTAAGCGCCGCCTGGAGCCTGCACCCCTGACCTTCTATTGTGTCCCAACCCCCTACCCCGGCTTTAATCCCCCTGCTGCCCACTGAACTGTTTGGTCCCAGCCCGGAACACCCTTTCCCCCCATTCTCCACCATAGCTGTACTGCTGGGCTGCTGGATGATCTTGGACAAAGTCCGTTCACCTCTGTGCCTCAATTTCCCCATCTGTAAAATGGAGATAATGATACTGACCTCCTTTATAAAGTGCTTTATGGTCTGCTGAATAAAAGTGTAATATAAGAGCTTGGTATTACTGCTTACTACTCTGGTAAATGTGTTAAGTAAACCACAGGTCTGAGAGATTTAACTGGCAGACATCTGTCTTTGAGTGCTGCTCTAGTAATTGAAGTGTGTGTGTGTGTGTGGGGGGGGGGGATAATGCTTTTAACTATTGTGAGAACACATCTGTAAAGTTTTTAAAAAAACCCTTTTATTTTATTGTTCAAAGCCTAAATTTGTGATCCAAGTTACTGAGTAATGTCAGTAATCACTTGTAAAAAATGTATTAAACAGATTGATGGTGTCAATTAGAGTGCCAGCCTGAAAAATGAGGAGAATGGGGCTTGAGCAACCTAAAGTTTACTCCCATCTCTGCCACTGATTGGAGCAAGTAGTTTAAGCTTTGTGTGCTTCCATTTCCCTTTTTCTAAAATGGGGATTCTTTGAGGTTCTCTGATTATAGGTGTTATACAATAACAAATTATCAGTATTTATTTATTTCTACATGGGATAAGTGAATGGTTTGAGGCATGAGGCTTCACGATCTTTGAAAAGCATGGAACCATAGTCATCTCTCCTTACTCAAGCAAAACTGCCCTTGACTGCAAACTGCAGAAGGGAGTGCTGTAACATGGCCCACGTGACTAGTGTGTGTGTGTGTGTGTATGTAAGCAGGTATCTTCTTGTTAGTCCCAGACACTTAAAGCCCTGCCACTAAATTTCAGTTTTAAAACCTGTTTGTTTAAGCTATAACAATCTCTTGTTGAAATGTGTCTAGAAGTCAATTTAGTTTAAATACTGGGGCAGTTAGCTGGATTACAGTCACTTGCATGCCACGGTGATAGCATAGTGTAAAAATATGGGTAGAATCCCTGTAGCTTTGGGTGCAACTGCATTAACAAAATATAGACCTGTAGTTAATCATTGGTAGCAATGATGAAAACGCTAGCATGGAGTGGGCTAGGTGGTTAAAGTTTTGTGACTTATGGGTTTGAATATTGATAGTGTTGGCAAAGCCTTAGAGCAAGTGGGTTGGACAGGATTTTGAATGGCCTAGAATGAAATCTTCCAATGGCTGTTAATATCAGAAATTTGTTTTAAAATGTATGCAGTAAGCTGGTTTCATTAAATAAGAATTATTCCATTAAAATCTTTTACCCAATAACGCTACTACGCTGACTTTTCTGCCTGAATAGCTAATATTTTGAAAGAGATTTAATTTGAAAAATTAATGAGATCTGCAATAAAAAGACCCTAACAAAATGGATTGTAGTGTATTATCCAGTCAAACAGAGTAAATAAGGAGGCACATTCTGAAAACTTCACATTTGGTTTAATGGCTTATCAACCATAGAACATGGAGTTTAATGTGCAGCTGCTGACAAAATAAACAGGAAATACTGAATTGGGCTTTTTGACAAATTGTTTCGAACAAAAAAACTTCAACCAGCTCAGCTGCTTATGGTGAAAGTTTTTTTTTTCCTTCTTCTTCTTCTTCTTCTTCTTCTTCAGTCTTTCACCTCTTGACTTGAATGTGTAAGTCTGACAATGTTGGTGTCCAGGAGGAGATTGTAATTGAGACCTGTGAGCTTTGTTCATGTCTTCTCCTGTAATGAATGATGGCATATCTTCTAGACTTCTTTCTTGCCAATCATTGCCTTATTAAATCTCATCTACCTAGTAGTGACATCTATTTAACCATTTTAGCCTTTGGCGTGAACTCTAGGAAAACAAAGATTTTGTTCCATTACAAATGTAATAGAGCTGACCTACAATAGATATCATTACATGTCAAAATAAGTTGACAATATAAAGTTATCCCTTAATTGCCTATAGCAGCACTGCTACAGTAAATGCTAAAGAAATTTTTGTCACACTAAAACAAATTGGCAGCAGAGTTATGAGTGTAGCTTATTTTTTCCTTAAAAATCAAATTATGCAGATAAAACGAAGCCTAACTATACAAATACTCATTCACTGGACAAAACTTAATCCAGATACTAGTAGCCACAACTCCATTAACTTAAATGAGGCTTTGCTTGTTTATGCCAATGCCGAGTTAGCCCTTTATTTTGAGGTTTTTGTACATTGTATCTCCCAAAACAAAACATTGTTTCTCTTCAGCTCACTCCTCCTTTGTGGTCCTGATTCAGAAAGCGCTCATGCAGGTGCTTAACTTTAAGAATGGTCTCAAGTTGGATTAACTTGTTTAATACAAATGTTGTACTAAACCTGCTAAGTGTTTTCTTGTAATGTATATCGGTACAGCTTTTACAAATGTCAAAGTGGTACCTTATACTACATATGCTAAGGTAACCTTTGAGCTTGTTAATTTTCTGCTATCTCAATTTCCATTTTCAATTCTGCATGTCTCAGGAGACTTCGTGAAAGAAAAGAGCGAAGGTAGATTTATTCACCTTATTTTGTTGATGGACCAGTGTGAAATTACCCTTCGCTGGGTAGTACTGGATTCCTTTTTAGTTGAGTCATTTGCCTCCTCTTATTTTCATAAACATGACAGTGCAAGTAAAGAACAACACTTTGGAGTCAGTGCTATAAATCTAAAACAAATACTTGTTTTGCACTAGGTTTCTTACTTTGAAATTTACTTGGACAAAATAAGGGACTTACTTGATGGTAAGTAACAGCATGCTTTTTTGTTCCCCACTGGCTGGATTGTGGGGAGTTTGGGGAATACGTTTCTTTCCTGTTTTTTATTGATTCAGTGCCATCATATTGAAAAGCTTGAATTAAATTTACAGCTGAAAGACTGAATTTCTAAATTTTATTTAATCTGGTTTAGGTTATCTGATTATCTGATATTAGATATATTATATTACATTAGATTATATGATATTAGAAGAGGCATTTGAATTGTTGAGACACTGTGTGCCACACCTTTTCTGTGTAAATAAGGATGCTTCAGTGGTGTACAAAATCCAAGTGTCCGATGTAGATATACATAGCTTGTTTATAAGCTACAGACTTCTGAGATTTTGTACTTTCGTGCCAACCAGACTACTTCTGAGTCCTGCAAACTAACATTATTTTCATGCATGCTTTACATGTAAACCTCATGACTTACAGCCAGTTTGCAATTGAAATGCAGACTTTATACAGTAAGTGTCAGAAGTTAGGTTGGATTTACATAGTTAAATTTTAGCCCAGAGTATGAGAATAGATCAAGCTTTAATCAGTGTTTTACTATTTTTCTGTTGGTTAGAAGAACTTGGAAACATTAAAAAAATAATAGATTGTTTCAACTGCTGTTCTAGCCTGAACATATTCATTTAGTCTGGAGGTGAGAGGTGATGGTGAACTGTAATATTAACACGAGCAGTGAAGTTGACTGGAACTCTGTTAAGCCTTTGAAATACTTGCTTCATTCAGGAAATCCAAGTTGGTTTCATGTTTCTTCAATACGTGACTGGAGTGTGCAACAAAAGCTCTTGGCCATAAAAATCATTTTAGATAAAAAGCCCACCCCTGAAATTAAGGGTAACTTTTTTAAAGTAAGGAACAGGAAAAAAATACCCTCATTCTGAATTTGAGTTTTGTAATGAGTTATAGTGTGTTCAAATTATACTTTTGTCATTCCTCCAGTTGACAGAATTTGTAAGTGAAATACTCCTAAGACATGTAATCTTTCTTCTAGTGTCAAAGACGAACCTTGCAGTACATGAAGATAAAAACAGAGTTCCATATGTAAAGGTATAAGGAAGACTTTCAGATGTTTGATTTGGTTCATTTTCCCCTTCTCCCCACTCTGTGGATCGTTAAACCAGCCTCTACTTTCCATTTGCACCTTCCTTAACATGCAGTGTGTGTGTGTGTGTGTGTGTGTGTGTGTGTGTGTATGTGTATGTGTAAAATGAGGAGTCTGGTGGGACCAGAAGTGTTTTTTTATCCACGAAAGCTTATGCCCAAATAAATCTGTTAGTCTTTAAGGTGCCACCAGACTCCTCATTGTTTTTGTGGACAGACTAACACAGCTATCCCTATGGCGCTTTGTGCATGTGGAGGCAATAGAATTCACAGAATGAAACCCCTGAACATGTAGGCAATTGTGAGGAAAATAATCTAGAAGAATTTAGACGTTCTAATGGAAGTTATTTGATACTTCAGCATTTTCTGATTGTACAGAATCCTCTTATTTGGAGTGTTTGATTTGATTGACTCTTTAATACAATCTGAGAGTAGAATCTTCTCAAGCCTCCCCACCCTCCGAAGTCAATTTTACAGCAGATTTTGGCCATATCTCTCTTGAATGTTCATATTGGATATTTATTTTTGCCTGAGAGAGATGAACATTTTACATTACTTTACATGAAAAGATGCAAAGACACATTTTCTATACTTCTAAATACTGAATTTACGTGTTTCTAGGGCTGCACAGAGAGGTTTGTCTCTAGTCCTGAAGAAGTTATGGATGTCATTGATGAGGGGAAAGCAAACCGCCATGTAGCTGTTACAAGTAAGTGACCTCAAAGAAGTATATAAAGAAACAATAGTGCTTAGTACCTATATTTTGTGTCATGCTTAGATTAGGAAATAACACCACAATCCATCAAAGCAGGTGGATAATTCTGTTGAAGTAAATGGGATTACTTGTGTGCTTACAATTAAGCATGTGTTTAAGTACTTTATTTACTAGCTCACTCTCAGGTACCAGTGTGCTAGAACAGTTGGTGAAGGTTGACTTTTTAATGATGACCTGTGATGTGAGAAGATCTTTTAACTTTGGCCCAATAAATGACTCTTGGAGACCATTAAAAACCAAGTGCAAATAGACATTTAGGGCTCGTCCAGCTCCGACTATAACAATTTGAAAACTCCCATTGACTTCAATGGGAGCTGAATTGGTACCTCAGTTTAACATACATTGCAATTTCTTGACATAGGCTTTATGAGATTCCTTACATTTTTAGCAGCGATGTATACTATTGTATAAGTGTGCCATGAAAGGTATAACTTTTTAAAGAATGGCTTGTGATACTGTTTTCAAAATAACGTGGAGACTATTTTTTAAGATTATCTTAAAACATATTAAAATATTTTTAAATACTATTTTGTAATATTTATTTTAGCAGACAAAAGTTATAGAATGAAAAGTTTTATGAAATAAAATCACTGTTGATTGCTGTTTTGTATTGTGGGTGACTGTTGTGTAGGCAGTCTGTTAGTGTCGACTCTGTTATGATGTGTGTTTCATTAAGAAAATGAGCAGTGGATGAATGAACTAACTACATAATGCTCACTATAGTTTATTTATTCTATCAGTCATTATGGAATAAAATGTGACAAATTATACCTGAAAAATAATTTCCAAGCCTATACCAGGGGAAAATAAGTAATTTTACTTTTGAGCAAGGGATTTCTATTAAATTGTAATTTAAATCAGTCCAAATTATAATGCTAGATTTCATAACTTCGGCTCTAAAAAGTTTTAACTTGTCCACAGTTTACTGCTGTTCAATAAACCTCTGATATCTTGAAAATGTGAATGTAGGCATCTGGTGGGTTCCAGGCTGAGGGTTTTATTTTGTGAATTCTAGGTTTTGTTACATATTCCCACTATGCCCCTGCCCTCATTTTGTGATTTGTTCTAGCTTTATGATTTATGTCTGCCTCAGTTTTATCATCTGTAAAGTAGAGATAATACTTTCCTACCTAGCTGATGATGAGATTCTTAACATTCACAAAGTGCTTTGAGATACTAAGTGAACGGGTCTGTGTTTAAATTCTACTGATGTTGGGCTTCTTTGCAGGCATACATTTCATGGGCTACATTCCGGACTTTTGAGACCTGAATATAACAAATAAGATTTAAAAAAGTGGAATTTTTTCCTATTCTGTCCTAAAATTCAAAATTCTGGAGGAATCAGTTGGTCACAACAACATATAAAGACGGCAGAATGTTGTTTAAACAGACCTTCAAAATAATTCTGCTCTGTCTTTTGCTTTGTTTCCTTATCCCACTGAAGTAGTGGCCTGGACTGAGTTCCAGTAGCTGCAAAGTGAATAAACCTTTTAAAACATGTATTTATTATTTTGTATTTTTACTGCATCCTTTACCAGATCTGTAACTATTGTCATGGTGCATTATACCATGCTGGGCATGCTGATGAAAAAGACAGATATCATTGACCCAGTCCCCAGACTATAGCATAGACTGCCTTTGATGCAACTAGTGAGTTTGGCACAGACAAATCTCATTACTCAAATATATTTGGAAACGTCTCCCCTAAAAAAGCAAATTACTACCTCCCAGCCAATTCTGGCAGTTCCTTCTGAATCCTTGTTGTTCTTCAATTTGCTGTTACTCAGTGGATAATACCATTCTCCCCTACACTCTTACCTCCTTCCATTTCTAAAGTACTGTGCTCTTCTGGTTTTCCTTTTCCTTTCTTACCACACCTAAAAAACTTCTATAGAACAGCTTCTCTTTCTTTCTTTCCTTTTCTTTTCTTGGCTCTCTGAGAGTAGTCTATGCTCCTATGTTTCTACTACTTTCTTTAGACTAGACACCCAAATCTACTCTTAACTTCATTTCCAGCCCCACACCAAGGTGTAGAAGTCCAGACAGGAATCAACCAGAGAACATACTAGTGTCTGGGTTGAAGGTAGGGAGAGGAAGAGGAAAACTCTGGGAATGTTGTAGAGAAAGTGAGGGGAGAAGGAGAGTGAAACTGAAGTGAACACAAAGATTGCAAGCTTGGGAGAGCAAAAAGATGGTAGTGAGGTCAGTGGTGATAGAGAAGGGTGGGTGGAGGGAAAGGAGGTGGTTACTTGTCTGACATCTTGGATATCTCACTACTACCTCCAACACAATGTGGTTAGATCCAAGCGTATGTTGTATGGAAACTTGCACTGCGCCTGACCATGCTGTACCTATTGTGTGGATAATTGAGAATTCCAGGCCCCAGGGCTCTCACTCTGACACAAAAGCAACAAAAAATCACTTTAAATTTCCCATACAAATCCTCATGTGCATTTCTGATGAACACCATGGCAACAATTACATCCAGACCCGTTTCAACTCAAATGCTTTATGACTTGCTTCATAATTCTTGAAAACACTTACACTCCACACCTTAACAAACTGCCTTCCCATTCCAATATACCATAGTCATTCTCTTGTTACAGTACTATTTTTTTAATTATGTATTTTCTAGCCTGTGTGTGTGCGTGTAGGGGAATTGTCATGTTCCGGGGATGCAATCCAGACCAGCAAGAGGCTGTGTCACCATCTGCCCCACAACTGTGGGTGCCTCACAATACTTTGCTATTGTAGCTTCCAACTAGGCCTGCTCACAAACAACCTAACAACACGCAGGCCAAACCCTGAATGTCTGTGTACAGCTACACCCCTTGTCCAGCACCTCCAACCCCAGAAGCCTGTTAGTCAAACGCTGTCTTCTGCCAGCCTGGATTACTACTTGCAGGGTGATCCCAAAACACTCTGAGTCCCAGATTTTTCCAAAAACATGTTCTGCACTGTCCAGCCCTTTCCTGGACAGGTTAGATATTAAAGTTCGGTTGCCCTTGCTAAATGGTCAATATTCAACAGTTTGCAACTTTATTTGGTAACTGGGTTAGTTTAGATTAAAAATAAGACACATTTATTTAACTACAAAGAGAAGCTATGAGTACAAGTATAAGGTATTAAAGTTAGAAATGGTTATAAAAAATAAAGATAAAATGCCTCCTGCTACCTGAAACTTAACAAGCTAAACTTGGTTTAAGGTTAAATCTTTACTACATGATCCCAGCAACCGGGGTAATCAAATTCTCATGTCAGGATCAGTCAGTCCCAAAGTCCAAGGGCTAGTTCCTTTGCCATCTTATGTGAGAAGAGAGCAAAAGCTTGGGATGTTTTTGCCCCTCATTTTTATAGTCCAGTCACCCTTTGAAATTCATTTTATCTAGGGGTGATTCTCAGGAAAATTCATTCCAGCTGTGAGAAAAGAAATATGAAGTCTCTTGGAGAAAGAGGTTCCGTGTTTGCTAAGATGCAGATAGTTCTGTTCCTGCCCCCCTTCATTGCCAAAGAATGGCCACTTGACTGGTGATTTCCAAGCCACTTTGACGACACCTGGCTAGAGGCATCATCTTGTTGTTTGTTTACCCCCTCCCCAGACTTGTCTGGTAAACACACTGTAGTCATAATTTCAGCTTATGTTCATTACTCTTAATATGCATCTTGTACATAGGTTACACAAGAAGATTGATCAGTGTGGTGTTAGTTTTTAAATGATATCTGACAAGGCATATTTTGCATAGAGATTATTACAATAATGTGTAGGGTGTGAATACAGCGGTGCTTTTGATCACAGGAATATCATTTGTCATTCTGCTTTGTATGCCTAAATCTCTTGGGTTTTCACTGACTTTTGCTTTTAATGAAAACAAATTAGGATTCTCAACTTAGGCCCAAAGTGTATGCTGTTTAAGAAAAGTTATTTGATGAGGGTCCTTCTAAAGAAATGCTTCACATTTTCCACCCCATCCCGCCAGGATCATGTCATTTGTCATGAATCTAGCTAATTTTTTAGTCACGTGGGTGGAAAATAAAAGCTCATTCTAGACAGCATAAATGTTCATCACTGCTCTTGAGAGGCAACTGCTTTCAGAAGGGTTCAAGAAGTTGTCTGAAATTTATGCTTCTGAATAGATTATTGTGTGTGGAGCTTCTGTGCTTATTGACTGGTCACAGGCCAACTATGATAAAATGAAATAAAAACATATGTTGGCAGATTTTAAAAATCTCTACAAATAGGAGTGTTAAACAAAACTATTATTTCTTTATAGATATGAATGAACACAGCTCTAGAAGCCACAGTATCTTCCTGATTAATATTAAACAAGAGAATGTAGAAACTGAAAAGAAACTCAGTGGAAAGCTTTATCTAGTGGACTTGGCTGGAAGTGAGAAGGTAATGAGTACGTTTTTATCAGTAATTTTTACCAGGCTTAGAAGTATTATTGTATTCCTAAATTGAACGTGTTTTGGTGCAACTTAAATCTACGGATGTAGCTTATGCAACTTCTGGAACTAAACATAGCATATCTTTATTTGTTTGTTTGTTTGTTTATTTATTTATTAAAAGTCTAGTATGTAGATAAGAATATTGGCTCACAGTTAATCTGTGATGTGTTTGGAGTTCAAGATGGGGAAAAGCAACAGGTCAGTAATACTAACTAGAATGAAATGCAAAACACAGCATCTGTAGTTGGTTGTTAATTTGTAATGGAGTGAATTGCAACAACATAATTGGTTGATAATTCCATTGGAGACTGCCTTTACATTGTGGCAGCAAAAAGCACTTTCACTTAAAATAAATTCATGCATACATTTCTTTATGTCCATTAGAGAATTCAGAGTATTGTTATAGCAGTTTGGAGAATGAGTTCCCAGTTAGCTTCCCTTCATCCTTAAATTCACAGATTTGAGATTTGTTAAATTGGTTTGGGGGCATTCAGAAGAAAACCTGAAATTATGCAGCCTCTCAGTAGGCTAGCCTGTTCATGGATGGGCAATTTTTCACTTGTTCGTGAGGTAGCATCCATTTCCCAGGCTGGATGCAGAAGTAATATCAGACATATATTGTACCTTCAGCAGTACAGTTAAAAGAAATATATGACCCAATCCTACACTTCTTAAAATTTCCGTTGAACTGATCAAGTAAGGACCCACCCATAGACCTGTGTTCCTACTATGAGGGAAGAGAACCAAGAGAGAGATGGAAAATGCCAATAAATAGACTTTCTCTAAGATGCTTTAAAAGTATTAGATACATTTTTAAATAACTTCTTCAGTTTGAGGATAACATTTTTTTCTCTTCCAAGGTTCTGTAACTTTTCCATTGTCTCTTCCTGTATTGTAATGTTGTTTGCACAAACTCTCATTGACAGTTTAGTCTGACTTATTTCTGTTATCTGGTAGGTCAGCAAAACTGGAGCAGAGGGCTCTGTTCTTGATGAAGCTAAAAATATCAATAAGTCTTTGTCTGCTCTGGGCAATGTGATCTCAGCCTTGGCAGAGGGAACTGTAAGTAATCCTTTTTACTTTTTGTGCTACTAAATAATAATAATAATAAGCTATGTTTATCAGTCAGCTTTCTTTACCATGGATACATAAAATAAGCTGACATCTCCACTTAGCAATGAGAGAGGGAAATATTAGCTTTGAACTGTAAACTAATGTAACACTGTCTTTTCCTATTTAATCTAGAAAGTACAATGAAAACTAACTCCTAATGACTACCAGTTGAGCTATTAGGAGGCACAACACATCTTAGTAGAATTAAAACAAGTATACGTCCCACGTTGCAAACTCAGTAAAGTCTAAATCGTTGGTACATCATGCTCTAATGTGCCTGTTAAAAATATTGTTTGAAGAGTAATTTATCTGTCTTTCAATTAGAAAACCCATGTTCCGTACCGAGACAGCAAAATGACCCGAATTCTTCAAGACTCCCTAGGTGGGAACTGCAGAACTACCATTGTTATCTGCTGTTCTCCCTCCATCTTCAATGAAGCAGAAACCAAGTCTACCCTAATGTTTGGACAAAGGTGAGTCCCAGCATTGTTTGCTCTGGCAGCATGTTCTGAACCAGTTGAACTGCAGAGTGTTTAGAAGAGAACTATGTTAGGCGGATATCCGTTTTTAATGGAGGCTGCAGTTTCTGTACAAACTGCAGTTAAAATTTTTTAGTTTGTCCTGAGGGATGCTACAGAAGTACAAATGGTATGGTTGTTCCTTGGATTATAAGAAAAAATAAATGTTTCGATGGCAGGAAACTACACTGGTCAAGAGTTCAAAGCCAATTCTTGTTCCTGAAAGGACTAAGCATAGTAGCATCACTTTAAAATGTTGTGGAAATGGCAACAGCGCTGTGTTTTTCATCCCCAAGCTAACCAAGTAGCCAACTTCTGGTTTTGCTTCATCTGGGAAGCTTTCACTTGAGGCTGCTTTTGAAGCTTCTAAGGTTTAGTTTTCCCTTGAATGACGCCTTGATGTACGTGATGGGACTGCAAAGGAAGCATTTTCTGATGCCTCTTAGGAGGAGTATAATGTGGATTTGTATGTAATGTCTATTTCAGTAGGTTTATGCATAAATGGGATCTTGCCACTTTTAAAGATCTCTGGAGAGGAAGGCAAAGATGAAAATGGTCAGAATGAAAATTTTGTGACACACTGGTCCACAAGAAACAATTCTATGAAGTCCATGGTGGGAGCTTGTATTTAAAAAAAAAAAAAAAAAAAGCCAGACATTGAATAATTTAGTGTTTTTGTTATAATCTATGGAGTCTTTGATACTCTACACAAAACAAGTAATTTCCAAAAGTATGACTGATATACAAAACAATATGTGCTAATAATTGGTCTTTGCAATATAATTTACTTAACTATTTGTATAATATATTGGAATCTCATTTATCTGTCAGAAATTGGGTTATGTTTCCTGAGGTGCACAATTTGCAACAAAACCCACCTTTCTGAAGGAGCATTTTACATGGGATGGTATAAGAATGTGGAAATTTTTACCTGGCAACGCTTTATTCATTTTGGGCCCATTCCAGCTTCTATTAAAGTTAATAGGAGTTTTACCATTGACTTCAGCGGGAGAAGGATGGGACCTGTGTTTCTTAATCGGTGCCTGATGATGATGCCTTCCTTGCATATAGACAGAAAGGGGCATAAAGACTGCAATATATCGGAAGGGGGGCAGGTGAGGGGGCAAAGGAGGAGGTGAAAAGGCTCAACTCCATGCACCCCTCTATGCATTTGGAGCTTTGCTGCGTGGGGGCAGTTAGTGGGTGGAGCCAGAGGTGTCAGTGAGTGGAGCCATTCTACAGCACTCTACCCTTATGGACATTCTGATGCTGCTCCAGTATTAACTTACCCTTGGCATCTGCTAGGACCTGGCCAAGGCAGATAGGACCCAGACGTGGCAAAACAGAAACAAGCTATGGGAAGCATGACTGATTTATGTGAGTTCTGCTGCCATTGGAGAAGGGTCTTTGTCCCCTTCCTGCCCTGTGGCACCATAAACTGCTCACTTTGAATAGGTGCATGTGGAAGAACTCCCCAGGGAAGATTTTATGGGGGCTTTCGTTCTGGGCTTTTGGTGGGAGTGGAACATGTGGCCCATTCTAGTTATGACAAAATTATAATCCAAAAATCACTATAAAATGGAGAAATAGTCATTTCTAGGCTTAGACTGAGGAATTATTAGTAAAGATTTTCTTGTTCATTAATTTTGTTTTCATTTAAATGTGTATCATCATGCAAAAATAAATTACATTTCTTGGAGACATTTTGCTCCTTATTGATACATGATAATTGAGTAATGAAACTGAGTAAATGCAAATGTTAGGATGCAATAATAGCAATGTTTTTATAATTATTATCTAATAGATCAGTAGTTGTGGCTTATTGGCTTGCATACTGCCCACTGTTAGAGGTTGGAAGCAGGGATTACTGTTAAACAGTATGTATGATGGGGTCACACTGCTGTCATCTTTATATCTGTAATTTTTTCACTTTGAATTCAGTTCATTCTGGTGAATGGTTTACACCTCCTCATAACATAACAAAATAAATAGTCCCTATTGTGCCAGCTCCATCTGTCTAATAAATTGCTTGTCCCTGGTCGTTTTCGGATAGAGCCTCTGTCCAGTGAAGCAGTTAAATAGGTGCTTAACTTTAAGCCTGTGAGTAAATGCTTCAATGGATTGGGGCCTAGATATGGTTAACAGTGAGCTACCTGTTTGTACAGATAAAGGTCAGAACACACCAAGTTGGACATCATACAATTTTGCAGTTCAGTTTAGGTGAATATAGATTAACATATTTTTAAAGCTCTAAGAACATGAAAGCTACTTTCCCTTCATAAGCATGTATTAATCCCCTCTAACATTACTGGAAATGATTTGCACATTCATTGTGTGTAGACAGTGCCATATATATATCAAAACCTCATTTTATACAGCCGTATCGAAGTGCAGTGAACATCAGCAGTCCAGTTTCTGTATTTGGATTTTCATCTCTCTGGGATTAAAAAATGGACCTTCTGTTTGGAAAGCAAATCTGTTTTTAGAAATTGTCTGACTCAGCACAGTTTGGCTAACGAGAGCATTGATTGCTGCTGCATGAATAATAGACGCAGTGCTGTGAGTTTTTGTTTCACTTTCTATGTCATCTGTAAAACTAGAAATAACAAATTTCCATGCTAAAAATACTAAGTATTTTTCTAGGAGGTGGAAAGCAATTTTATCTCAAGATATATTTTATTTTTTATCATGTATAATGTTTCTTATTGTTGGGAGACTAAGAGGATACTCTATTGTTCTAATCAGTTGTGATGTAGCTGTGTTGATCCTAGGATTTTTTTCATCTCACCCCAATGACTGGAGAGAGCTGTCCCATCAACGTAATTAAACCACACCAAACTAGTGGCAGTAGCTAGGTCAGCGAAAGAAGCTCTCCTGCCAATATAGCGCTATGCACACTACCACTTATGTGGGAAAACTTTTATGTCACTCAGGAGTGTGGTTTTTTCACACTCTTGAGCGACATAAAAGTTTTGCCCACATAAATGGTAGTGTAGACATGGCCCTTCTCTCTCCTGATACACTATGGTAGCTAACCGCCCCCACCTCAGTCATGCATAAGTGAACTAAAACAGGAGCTATAGTGCCCCTAATGCAGAGCAGTTCACTGTGAACAATAAGATACAAATGTTATGTTTGCTGCTGTATTGTGTTAAGATCAACTGAACAGAAGGAGCTTTACCCTGCATGTGGTGCTATTCTCTAAGGTTTTTCTAGAAAGTAAATGAATATTTACTGTGAACATTTTCTATCCTTATCCTTCAGCCACCAAGGAAACCAGAAAGAGAACACTTTTTTTGGTTGTGCATCTTTTTCCTCCAAAGGGCTATTTGCAGATTAGGCTGTGGATAAGATTTAAATATTAAGGGAAAATTGCTGAATGGATTAGGGATTATCATAATTTTCACGTTTCCTTCTTGAGGGTCCTCCAGGCCTTAGTTAGATCCTTGATGAAGCCACATTTTCCCAACTTTAAAACGTTTTACATTAAGTGGTTACGTTTTCCAGGATTAAAGGTCATCTACTTAGATTCCTCTTACAATACTGAGTAGGGTACAAAAGCCAGCAGAACACTTCAATCTTCCTGGACATTCTATAACAGATTTAAAGGTAGCCATATGTGAAAAAAAAACTTCAGAAACAGACTTCAAAAAGAAACTACAGCACTAAAATTCATTAGCAAATTTAACACCATTAATTTGGGCTTGAATAGGGACTGGGAGTGGCTGGCTCACTACAAAAGTGGTTTTGCCTCTCCTGGAATTGACACCTCCTCCATTATTGGGAGTGGACTACATCCACCCTGATCAAATTGGCCCTGTCAACACTGGTTCTCCACTTGTGAGGTAACTCCTTTCTCTTCATGTGTCAGTATAAGGCCTACATTTGTAATTTTCACTCCATGCATCTGAAGAAGTGGTTTTTTAACTCATGAAAGCTTATACCCAAATAAATCTTAGTCTTTAAGGTGCCACTGGACTCCTTGTTGTTTTTATTGACAGTGTGACATTAGTAATGGGTGAAGAACAATCCATGGGAATGGAAATTTGAAACAGGCTTGAAAGAATAAGAAGACAGTGCTCAGAGACAGCCCTGGAGTGTTCATAGGGATACCATAGTAAAAAGGACAGAGGGTAGTTCTCTATGCTAAAAATGCAAGTAATAAAACTACTGCATCCAACCTGCAGCAAAAACTGCAGTGAGAATGATTGTGTAGTGGCTGGGATGTGGAGGAGCAGTGGGAGAGATGGAGGTTGCTAACATAATGTTTTCAGGGTTTTTTGTTATCAACCATGTTTTTAGAATCACTTAATGGAGCCATGAAGAAAGCTTTTGTTAAAAGAATTAAAATGTTTAGGCTTTTCAGCTAATAATTATCGTGTGTCTCTGGGGTAGTCATTGGACGTAATCTATTTAGAAAAGTAGTTTGTTTATCAGCTTTTCTGCTTGTGTGCTTTACACACTGAATCTTTTGATTGTTAAATTGCTTGTCCTAGGTATACTTAATATTCCTTTGCTTGAAGTTTGTTTAACCTCATAGCGTTGCCTTTACTCTGGTTGGCTCTATAGTTGAGCAATCCAAGGGCAGTCAACACTGTAGCTTTCCTAACTAGAGCTGGCGATATTTGTGTGGTGAATAGTAAATTCACTGAAAAGTGAATTTTTTTCATGTCACTGAAACTATTTGCTAATTTGAGTTGAATTTAATAAATAGTTTCAACTAAAAAAAATAAAGGAGGGGGAATTTTTTTTAAAATCTAAACTGCTTGGTTTGACAGTTTTGAAATGAAATGTTTTGACTTTTCATTTCAAAATGGCATTTTGTTTCTAAGTTTAGATTTTTAAAAAAAAAAAGTTTAAAGAAAAAAACAACCCCACAACCACCTGAAAATGATCCAAAATAAAGCAAAAACTGACATTTGTATATGGCTGAACAAAATGTTTTGTTTAAACCAAAACAATTTCCCCCCCTTCTGGTGAGGAAAAAACTAATAATTCAATTTTAGGTTCAAATCAATTTTTTTTATTTTTCACTTTGGTCCCCAAACTGAAAAATCAGTTATTTGCTCAGTTCTATTCCTAACTCATTTTATTTTTAGAAAACATCTATTTAAAAGCAGATGCCTGTCGTAGCTTCCTACTCAGATTTGAACCGTAGCGTTCATAAACTGAGAAGCTAGCATGAAACTTTCTAAGCTTTTCCTGCTTAGATCTGATCTCGCTGCCACCAGCCAGGAATTTCCAGGGCCTGACTCCCTCTCTGGTCTCCCAAAACTTCTTGGAACCAACTCAGAAGCCTGAGTCTCACACCAAAGGATAACAACCTCCTCGCCTTGTCTCCTCTTATATATAAGATTAGGTGGAAGACCTCAGAGAGATCTAGTCCAACCTGCTCAAAGCAGGCAAATCCCTCTGTTATGCGACTGTTTTACAATAACTCCTAATGCAAAAACAGAGAGGCAACTTTCCCCCTCCTCTCCTGGCTATGATTCTAAACTATCAGCAACACAGAGATTCCCCCTCCTCTCGGTCTACCTTACCAGAGAAAACCTCAACAGGTTTTAAAAAAAGATTTATAATAAAAAAGAAAGACATAAAATATTTTTCTGTATCAATGGTGATCAAGTATAGCGAGTCATATCTTAAAAGAAAAATGAATAAACAGCCTATCAAAAGAGATACATTAACATTCCAGACCCACACCATGTAAATACAACAAACATATAAAAAGCCTGTTTTTTCTCCTTTGTACTACACTGAAACTGAAGATGGAAGCTTACGATAGAAAAAAATCCCTTCATAGCTGAAGCCAACAAGAAAAGAACCAAAAAAATTCCCTCCCCTGAGCTTTGAAAAATCTGGTTTCCTGATTGGTCCTCTGGTCAGGTGTTTGGTTCCCTTTGTTAACCCTTTACAGGTAAAAAGAAACATTAACCCTTAGCTATCTATTTATGACAATGCCCTACTAATTGTCCTACATGTTCTGGGTGGTGGGTTGTGTAGGGATTTTTTGTACAAAACTACAATCACTGCTGGGATAAAATAACTGCAACTGAGTCAACTTCATTCATTGTTACTGTTAATAAGCAAAACCCTAATACACATATCTCCTACCTTAGCAATATAATAAGGCGTATGGTTTTGTTTATAATTGTGGATGCTTTTCTAAGGCACACAAAGGCCTTTAGATATTGAGCACCAACAATTTAAACATTATTAGTATTAATGGCCTGTATCCCTCTTGGAGCACGTCAGGCAGGATCTCCTGAAGTTCAGCAGTTTTGGCCCTGGTCGGTATCTGGACGGGAGACACCCTGGGAAAGGCCAGCGTTCTTCATGTAATTGTGCTGTGATTTTAGTAAGCGGTACTCGTACTCAATTCCGAGACAGTGCCATATTATGGCTTTAGGGAGCAGCATGCCATTGAAGGAGCCATCTTTAGAGGGGAAGTAAAGTTATCCATTTTTACTAGCTGTGGTCACTAAAGATTTTTTTTCTCTCTTTTTTGAGAGAACAGGGTTAGCCATGACATCCCAACCACATTACAATTTGGGTAATTACGTTCTGCCTACTTAACCCCTCCCCTGCAAATTCAGCTGGATTTAATATTTTTGTGCTAAAGTGATATACAGTGTTACTTTATATTGTCCAAGGTGAATTGCAAAATTTACATGAAAGTCCTGTTCCTAACTCTACGTGCAGAATCCTTCTTCTAACCAAGGAGAGAGAGAATTCTTCACAGACTTGAGTTTTAACTAACTTGAAGAAAATTAAGACAAAACTTTCTGGTGCTGAATACTTCCCGCAGCATGGTTTATGTGGGTTTTTTGTTTGTTTGCTTTTAATTTAAAAGGGATTTTTTTTTTAAACTTCTATACCTCAAAGTGGATCTGCTTTTTGAGACTTGATCCCTTTACTAATCAGTTGCTGCATTTGCTATGTGAACATTTTTTATATTTAAGCTCCAGGGTGCCAAGGTGTTTAAGAGAAGAGTGACCTGTGGCATTGTACTTCATTTCCTAAGGTGCAGGCATTCCATGTTTTGGTTCAGTTTTTTTAAATCTGAATCCTTGCTATGTTACACTGAGAAATATTGTGATGAAAACAATTTAATGATCACTTATATTTTCATGCCTTCCTTATTACTGCACAGAGCCAAGACTATTAAGAACACAGTTTCTGTGAATCTAGAGCTGACTGCAGAAGAATGGAAGAAAAAATATGAGAAGGAAAAAGACAAAAACAAGAGTTTGAAGAATGTTATCCAGCATCTGGAGATGGAACTGAATAGGTGGAGAAATGGTAAGAAACGATGAAACAAAATATGTATTTATTTTTCATTGTAGATGTTTAAGTCTTTCTTTGAATTGCAAAACGGTCATACAAGTTTTCAGCACAGAAAAATACAAAATTTCCAAATGATGATGAACTGGTAATACACTTCCATGATAAGTGATTATTCAGTCTGCTAGGTCTATATATATTACAGAACCAGAAAAAATGGAACGATTGACCTGCTGTATTATTTGCCATAACTAGCAGGTTTTTCGTCAGAGGAATACCAGCGCTGGAATAGGAAGTAATAAATCAGGAGTGACAGTTGTATAAGGAAGTTTGCACAGCATCTGTCTACATTGTACTAGTCTCAGAACAGTGCTAAAGACTCACTTTCATGAGTACCTAATTTCACCATAGTGTCTTTGGAGAAAATTTAAAGCCTTTGAGTTTGGGGATGGATAGCAGCTTAATTGATGCATTGCTGTAATCTTCTGCCTTTTAGTTGATATAGCTTACCACTTTGAATCACTGTGCCAAAGCAGAATAATTCCTTTCAAGATCACCACTTGCAAAGTTGCCCATTTTAATTGCTCCTTTGACTCTTTAGATCACTTTTGCCCTTAGGGGATATGTCTACACTGCAAGTAAAACCCCTGGCTATCCCAGATTAGTGGACTAAGGGGCTGTTTAATTGCATTGTAGATATTCTGACTCAGACTGGAGTCAAGGTGAGAAAGTCACAGAGCTCAGTCTGCAGCTCGAGTCCATATTTCTGTATCTCAATTACGTGAGCCCAGGCTGGCTGGCCTATGCCAGCCGTGGGTGTCTAACTGCAACATAGAGTTACCTTTTGTGACCACAAGTGCCTTTATGGGGAACAGCAGCCTTAGCTGCCTCTGTGCTTATCTCAGTGTCAGAGATGGTCATAATCTCTTCTAAGGGTTTGAGAGAGGACAGAGATGATATTCTTCAAAAGCTAGCTTGTCACTTTCCCAAACCGATCCAGTTCAGAGTAGATAAAACAGAGGTCCCAAACTCTTCCATAGTAAGGGCCATATTTTACAGAGAAAGTCTCATGAATAATCTGCTTCCTCCTCTTCATGAGTATGTAGACTGCTTCCCTCAGATTTATGATCGCGTAATGTCTGTTGCAACTACATCATTGCATATGAGGAAAAGTAGTATTAAGGAAGTATATATTTTTAGTGTCTCTTAATGCTGTTTAGCAGTTGAGAAAATTAGGAGGAGTCCATGAACAACAGTTTAGGAGCCTATATAAGCAATATAAATTATTGCGATATGGATTTTTTTTTTTTTAAAGTTTCAGGTCTCTATTGCACACTTTAGGAACATATATAACAGAAAACTAAAACTTAAAATATGAAAAACCAAAACAACCCCAAGCCTAAATAATCAATATTGCTTTACATTTGTTTATCACACTTAACAAACATCTCTAATTAATGGCACCTTCCACCTCACAGCAACTGGAACGGTTGATCTGACCATCAGGCTGTAACCACTTGCAGCCAGGCCTAGGAATGCCTGCCATTGTCTGGGTCATCCTAGTCTTGCCTCCACTGGTTTAGCTCATTTCCTGGTATGGTACAAATCTCCTGACTCTTTAACACTCAGGTGAAATGTTCATGCTGCTGGAAATCCATAGGTGCAAGGAAGATCCTAGTTTTCAACAAAACTTAAAAAAAAATCCTATATACAGATACTAGTAATATTGGAATTGAACATGTTGGTCATCCCTCTCATGCTCATACTTGTTTGTAATAACTTTTAGGACAAGATTATTTTCTGCATTTAGTCAAATATTGGTATTGATTTTCTTTTATTTTTTTTTGGTGAAGCAAGATCTGAAAACAGTCTTTTTTTGTTTAATTTTAACCTGTAGATTTGGTGTATTCGAATGGCTTTGCTCAAAAGAAATGAAGGAATTTGTGATTAAATGATTTTGTCTGTATTAAGGACTAAATTGAATTCATTTACTGTAAACGAACACAATTTCAGGTAACTTTTCTAGAGCATAAATGGTCATCTGATAGCTGCAATTACACAGTTGCTTGTCTAACTGCATAATGAATGGAAAATTATATTGTAATTTATTTGTTACTACGGCCTTCAGTTAGGTACATCTGGAGTAACTGGGCTGTTGTAGTCATGAAATTATATAGCATTTATTTGGTAAATAAGTGCTATCTCCTAGGTGTGAGTTTGGCATTAGAATAAGCATCCGTTATACTGCATTAGAGACTGTCAATCTGATCGCCTGCCCTCCTGTGACTTTCAGATGGAATTTCTGTGGAGATCAGTAAATGTGCTGTTCTGAGTAGCACAAAGAGTGGAATTGCTATTTTATTCTCTGCATAGGGTTCAGTTCATGCAGCGAGAGAGAGGGTAATTTGGTAGATAGTTTCTGTGATTGAAATTTCAACATGGATTTTATCTACTCCAGCATTCTGACAAATAGTGAAATTTCGACAAATAGTTAACTGTGACTATCTTTACTTAATACTTGACTGCAGTTTTTTTCTTCTTAAAAATAAACTGTAATTATGGGAAAAACCACTTGAATGAGGTCATTACAAAAACATTTTTTTATTTTGACAAATCCTGTGTGTTTCTGCAGCTAGTAATCGAAAGGTTAATTGTATGCAACACACAAAAAACGCTGGTAATCTGAAGTAAATGCACCCCAGTGATTTGGCATGGACAGATATGAAAACCTTTGAATTTGTGGCAGAAGATAGATCAATTACACTCATTCTGAGCATCACATTTAAAATCTTCATTGGGAGGAGGCAACTGCTTTTGATTTTGATGAAAGCAGGAGAAATCAAACTTTTCCATTTATATAAATGTTCTCTTTCCCTAGGTGTTCTTTGTGGTTGTCTTCCTTATTACAGTCAACTGACTGTAATGATAGCTTTCTTGGGCCATCTCTGGAGACTCAGGCCACTTCCGTGCAGGGAATATTTCTCCATTAATGCAGTGAAATTGCCATGGAGACAGTTTGTCTGGTGTGTTGGGTCTTGTGTAGTGCTGGGAATTTATCTCTCTTAATATGCTTGTATGTTTGTTAAATGTAACTTTCTAAATCTCCTTTCCATCCTAGAAGGACCAGTAGCATTTTAGAAAAGGGAACAAAGATGCATGACTGTATGCATAGTAACCAGCTCTTACAACAAACGTTGTTTTGGTTTTTTTTTTTGGTTTTTTTTTTTTGGTTTTTTTAAATGTTTGCACTTTCTCAACCCCAATTCTGTCTCACTGGCCTGACCTACAAACAGATTAACTGCAATCAGAAATATATTATTGGCTGGCTGACTGACCTTCTGAATAGCATTGTTTGGTGGAAGGCTCCATAAAAGGTGACTTTCTCTCCAAATGAAGCTGTAGTAGAAACAAAGATGTGTGCACAAATCCCAAGGACAGTCAGTCAGCGCCAATTAAGCATGCACATACCCAAAGACAGAATTTGACTTGTGTGTTCCAGTAAGAAGGATAATGTCATATAATTTTAAGATCCAAATTTTGGTGGTGGTGGTTTTTTCCACACAAAGCAACATGAATGCAGAAGTTTTTCTTTTTAATTTTCTTTTTTGGTTTTTAAAATGTTTGAACTGTTTTTGTAGATGTTATTTACACATCTTGGGAACCTAAACATAACAGCACTGTTCTAGTTCACCAGGGCAGAAAGTATTTGCTTTCATTGTTTAATATGAGCAAAATGCAAAAGCTAAATCAATAGCATAAATGATGAAAAATAAATTAGATTTAACATTTTCAGTATTAATTGTATAAAGTGATCTCAGCAATGTAGACAAGGAATATTTTTAATGTAGGATTTCTATGTTGCTTGATTTTGTGTTGTATGTCTAATAATTTTGCAGTTTTTTTAAAGCTTGAAAATTTTATGTTCTCACTAACTTTGTCTGATTACATCTGGGAAACATTGATCATTATACTTCCAGGCCCTATTCTTTCTCCCAGGGTTGAATTACCATCTCTCCTTTTGTTTTGTTACATTTGCGTTATTTACTTGTTTACCTAGCAGTGTTATGGATAGTGTCTGCAGAGTTGACAGTGACTGCTAGTTATTTGATCTGTGGAACAACAATTTGGTAGGTTCTGCCTTTAACTGTAAATATTCGCTAGATTTAAAAAAAATCTTCATGCAGATAGTGGCATTTAACCTTCCCAAACCCCATACAATACACACAGTATTTACCAACTGGAGGAGTGTTCCCACCAGATTATAATGAACATCAATTCAATTTTTGGCATTAACTGCTTGCCTGTTCCTTTTGAGTGAATTGCACAGACTAGTAATTTGAATGTACATATGTTTCTGTAAAGAAAGTATTCTTCAGAGAAAATTCTTCTGAAGAAAAAAATTTAAGAACATCATATCTAGGTTTATTCTGCCACTGCATACCGATCTAAATTATTACACTTTTGATGCCCAGAGTTACAATTTCCTGGTTCAATCTCTGTGACTGTATTGGAAGTTTGCTGTTTTCATGCAGCTGTTTGATCTTTGTATTCTAGGGTGACCAGATGTCCCGATTTTATAGAGACAGTCCTGATTTTTGGGTCCTTTTCTCATATAGGCTCCCATTACTCCCCACCCCCATCCTGATCATTCACATTTGCTGTCTGGTCACCCTGTTGTATTTCTATAGCAATACATAGGGGTGGGAAGGAGAAGACGACAGGAAAATGGGGAAAACAGATACTTAAGCCTAATACGCTTTAAAATTAGTCTAATTTTTTTCCCCCTTCTTACTTACCATAACTCCTCCTCCTAATTGCCAGTGGGGGTGTGTGGCCATCTCATCTCTGAATCTGGCTGAACAGCTGTATCATAAACAGATAGTTAAGAGTTAATGCCTCTTTCACCTGTAAAGGGTTAACAAGCTCAGTGAACCTGGCTGACACCTGACCAAAGGACCAATTGGGAGACAAGATACTTTCAAATCTTGGTGGAGGGAAGTCTTTGTTTTGTGCTTTTTGTCCTGTTCTTTGTTCTCTCTTGGGATTAAGAGAAGCCAGACGTAACCAGATTTCTCCAATCTTACTGAAACAGTCTCTCAGGTTCCAGATAGTAAGTAATAGATAGAAAACGGGCTAGATTTATCTTTGTTTTCTTTATTTGCAAATGGTATTTTGCTGGAAGGATATTTCACTTCTGTTTGCTGTGACTTATACTTAGGCTGGGAGAGGGAATCCCTCTGGTCTAGGTGAAGCTAAGACCCTGTAAACATTTTCCATCTTGATTTTACAGAGATAATTTTTACTTTTTCTTTCTTTAATTAAAAGCTTCTCTTTTAGAACCTGATTGATTTTTTTATTCCTGTGTAAGACCTAAGGGGACTGGGTCTGAACTCACCAGGGATTGGTGGAGGGAAAGGAGAGAAGGGGGAGGGAAAGGTTAATTTCTCTCTGTGTTAGGATCCAAGGAGTTGGGATCAGTGTCTCTCTCTCAGGGAGAGTCTGGAAGGGGGAGAGAAGAGGGGAAGGTGAATTTCCTCTCTGTTTTAAGATTCAAGGAGTTTGAATCACGGTATCTTTCAGGGTAACCCAGGGAGGGGAAAGTCTGAGAGGAAGAAAGGAGAGGGGAATGGTTTATTTCCCTTTGTTTTAAGACCCAAGGGGTTTGGGTCTTGGGTCCTCCAGGGAAGGTTTTGGGGGACAGGGAGTGTACCCAAACACTATATTTTGGGTTGGTGGCAGCGTGATAAGATCTAAGCTAGGAATTAAGCTTAGAAGGGAACAGGCAGGTCCCCACTTTCTGGATGCTAAAGTTCAAAGTGGGAAAGAGACCCTGACATTAGTCTAATTTTTTTTTTCCCTTCTCACTTACCATAACTCCTCCTCCTAATTGCCAGTGGGGGTGTGTGGCCATCCCATCCCTGAATCTGGCTGAATAGCTGTTTTTATGGTCTCTTCCTTCAAGCTCCTCTGACTTGCACTAGGGACGAGTGTGACAGCTGAGTTCCTGGCCTCTTGTCTAACCCTTGTTTTCAGAAGTGCCTCTATTTCTCATGGATTCTAATGATACGCTTCCTGTAACTGTTTCCTCTCTGCCACTGCAGGAGAAGCAGTGCCTGAGGATGAGCAGATCAGTGCTAAGGAGCAGAAAAATCTGGAGCCATGTGACAACACACCCATCATTGACAACATTGCACCTGTTGTTGCCAGCATCTCAACTGAGGAGAAGCAGAAATACGATGAAGAGATTACCAGTCTCTACAGACAGCTGGATGATAAGGTCTGGAAATTGTTTCTCTGAGTCTGCTCTGTGTACGTAAACTGCTTCCCAACAGTCAATGGATACGTGTCCCTAGCGGTTTCATTATCAGTGCTGTATCCTTCCCAAACTTCAAGATGTAGTCCCTTCTGTTTACTGTGTAGAATAGTCCTAGCCTCCATCTTCACAGCTTGGGAGTGACACACATGGCTGCCTACCCTCACAGTGGTGAGAGGCACCTATGAGCTGCCTCTCCCAACAGGTGAGGGGGCCGTTGGCTTATTCCAGTTTTTTTATATAGTTTTAAGAAATGTTTTCTCTGCTATATACTTTTATTTAAACTAGTGTCTCTGTGTGTTCTTGACTTGTAAGCATATCCTAACTACCTTCAATTTTCTTTCTCAAAGTTGCTCATTTTCAGTCTATCTGTAGTGTGGAACTGTTTGAACTCCTTTAGGGATTTTCCTGTGTTGTGTATAGGAACCTTATGTTCTCACTGCTGTTACTCTTGAGTGCCTCTGTTTATGGTAAAGACTGGTCCTATGGATTATTTTTTCCCCTTATGCAGTCCCATTGTGACTATGACTGCACAGCACAGTAAATAGACTTTGACTGTTCTGTTACTGGTGAATCATCCTAAAAACAGTGGGCTCATCTGATATCTACAGCTTGATATTTAATACACACTAGCTGATATGAAAATAGAACAAGGGAGAGCCTTCCAGCCCTGTTTGATTTCTTTTTTTTTTTTTTTAAAACATCTAGTCAATTTTGGCACAAGAGCCATATAATTGAAACTCACTAAACCTCTACCAATCCACCATTTTACATAATTACTTAGTGAGGCGGTCACAAATTTTCTATATTTTCATTTTGAGCCCCATGAATTTTCTTTCTGGATGGGTAGAAAACAATCCAGGATTCAAAGTCCCACCACCAGATCTGCTGTATCCATCTATTTTACTCCACACTCTCTTCATGTATGTCTCTATACAGCTCTCATTGAAGTCTAGGCAAAGATTGAGATTAATTTGTAAGGTTCTGACCCATTTCCTCCTGAATCCCTCACCTTTTCCAGGAGATCCAGAACCCACATCAGTTATCTACCACTTCATCTCAACATTATTTAGGAGAAGGTAGGGAAGAGAGCATGAGATACAAATATTAGGTTTTAATTAAACAAGTAAAATCTAAGACCATCCTTTAGGTCTTCTAATGAATGCATCTTGTCTGATCTATGTCAATCTCCTAGAATGCAGGTGCCTTGGGACAGGAGTCTTTTATTTGTCTTGTGCAGGTCCAGTACATTATCAGTACTTCTCAAATATATGAGAGAGCAATTTGTTGGGCACCCATCATTCTGAATAGTTGGGCTTGGGTGACAAAAGAAAATACTTCTGTTCAGGAGATTTTAACAATAAGCATATATGTTAGGAGTGCCAAAAGATAAGAACATTTTGGCAAAAACTGAGGATTGCTCAAAAATATTCCTGAACCAAAACTTCATTTTAACTCATGTATTTTATTCATCAGGATTGTCCAACACAAATGGAAAATCATGCATTAAAAAGCTGCATTGGCTCTGTGTCTGCTGAAAGCTGTTGGACTCAGGAGGTCACAGGGACTGCGCTTGTCTCTGAGTCCTGAATGCAGTGGAAGACAGTGCTAGGGCTGCTTGAACATGTGCTTTCCCTTGTGCTCTTGGACAGGGACCATGCGCAGTCTGACCCCAGAAATATCAAGGAGGGTTTTAATCTTTGATCTGATTTTCAAAATACCATCTGAGTCATTTGGTGAAATTGCAGATATTCCACGTAGCTTATCAAGAGGTGTAAATTCTAGTCATAAAGTACTTAACTATTTACTCTCCCCGTGTCCTCTCTAAACCCACACAGACTATATTATTCTTCAAAGGACTAACTATAGATGTTCTAGTCACTTGCACTTTTTTGGAGAATTATTTCTCCAGGAAATATAGGAATGCACAATTGATTATTACACTATTATAGGGAATAATGAAGGGTGGTGATTTTTCCTAGTATAAAAACAAGGTGTTACCATTTATAACTCAAAAGACCCCACATTTTATGTTTATAGGGAATCTGAAAGACCATCTTAAGCGTTGGGAGTGAAGTATCCTATATACTAGTTAGCTAGCCTTGCCATCCTATTGTTTAGGATGGCTGCCAGGAGAATTCAGAATTCTGATTGACTCTCATGGGGCACAAAAGTAGCCACTTAAATGCTGAGTTGTTTTAGAGATAGACATCCCTTTTAACAAGAGTGGATGAGAGTGACTTTGTCAGCTGCCAGGATTGACCTGTCTGTCTGAATCCATGCTGTTAGAGAATATATTCAGTAGAGTCAGACATCTCTGTTCTACTTCTGCATTCAACAACAATTTCTAACCCTGAGGATATTTTCTTAACTAAAAACCTGAAATGTCACTAGAATAGAACATCTGGAGTTGCAGTAGACACACAAAGGTGGATAACGTTTCCTTCAAGGTCTTTGATAGGGAAGGAAAGATATAAATGTAACAAAGTGTACACATCCCATGTTTTACGATGTATTTATTTTAATGAAGTTCGGGGCTGGCCCTAGTTCTTGTTTAATAAACCTATATCTAATCTATTTCCTTTCAGAATAGAGCGGCAGACATTTTTATAAAATTATATTTATATTATCACAGCTAATTTAAACTTTTGAAAGTCAAACATGACAGTAAAACTGCTGACTGATCTTTCCCTATAAAAGCACCTCCATTTCAGGGGCACCATGACTGTCAAGATTTTGGAACTCTTTCAGCATAAGCAGGGAGAGATGAGATATAAATACGTGTTTGGAAAAGCCCTTAACTGAAGTCTGCAATCTTAGCACTAAAGATCTTGTTGTGTTATACAATTACAAATTGGCTGTTATCAGTTTGTTTGTTTGGTGCAGTTACTGCCATTCCATGTCTTAGTCATGATCTGAGGCAATCCTGCTTAGCTACATGTTATGATTTTTATTGAGACATCTAATCACTAATGTATTTTTTTAACCATGCTGTTCTTTTTCGTTCTTTTTCTTTTGCCCATCCATATTTATACTCATTTCATTTCCATCTTGGGGCATTACTGTTGTCCAGGTCTTGGAAAAGAAAAGAAAAGGGTTCAAATCCAAATTACAGAAATAAATCTTTTTATTAAATTGCAGGATGATGAAATCAACCAGCAGAGCCAGTTGGCTGAGAAACTAAAACAACAAATGTTGGATCAAGATGAGGTAAAAAAAAAATCCAAGGAACCTTTGTTACAAAAGTTTTGTTTCACAGAGAGCTTTTGTTTTTTAACATTACTGTATTAGCTATGCTGCTAGATGTCATAACTGGCTAAAAATCTGTTGGATAAGACAATGGCGAGTCCTTGTGGCACCTTAGAGACAAACAACTTTATTTGGGCAGAAGCTTTCGTGGGCTAGAACCCACTTCATCAGATGCATGGAGTGGAAAATACAGGAGCAGGTATAAATACATGAAAAGATGCGAGTTGCCTTACCAAGTGTGAAGTCAGTTGCCTTATGTGACAAATGGAAGGATTTAAACTTCAAAATCTCAGGGTGACCAGACTAACAAATTTAAAGTCTAATTGAGCACACATTCAAGAACACCATATTGCTGGGCCATAATATACAGTAGGGGTGGACAAACTATGGCCCATAGGCCAGATCCAGCCTGCTGAGCAGTTTTAAGTCAGTTTGTGAGCCATCCCATGCAGCTCGGCCCCGCTCCGGTTGGGGCACAAGGATGGGGGTTGCACCACCGGCTCCTGAAGCCACGGCATGGCCTTGCTCTGGCTCCTGTGCACACCAGTGGCCCCCTCCGGCACTCTAATCGGAGCTGCAGGGGCGGTGCCTGCAGATGGGGCAGCATGCAGAGCCGCCTGGCCGCAGCTCTGCCCAGGACCCGGAGAAGGGACATGGCACTGCTTCCAGGAGCCACTTGAGGTAAGCGCTGCTCAGAGCCTGCACCCCATAGCCTCTCCCCATGCCCCAATCCCCTGTCCCAGTCCTGATTCCCTTTCTACCCTCTGAACCCCTTGGTCCAAGCCCAGACCACCCTCCTACACTCCACACTTCTCATCTCCAGCCCCACTCCAGAGCCCACACCCCAACCCCAATTTTATGAGCATTCATGGCCCACCATACAATTTCTGTTTCCTGATGTGGCCCTCGGGCCAAAAAGGTTGCACTTCTACCCATCCCCCCGATATAGAGGATGGTGACTCTGGGGTTTTGAAAGTGAGAAATGTTGATAAAACATTTTTCAGTATGTTCTTCTCGTAAAATGCAAGCCAAGGTGGACGTTAGCCGATTACCTGATTTCCTTGGGAATGCTGACACTTTAAAAATTACTACTGGTGAATTAGTAATGTGCAGTATTGGGAATTACTGATGGGCAGGCTGCATAGTTTAGTGGCGTGTACGTGGGAAATGGAACTAGTTTTTCTTGAGATTTCATCCTGGCACTGCCGCTGATGTGCTCTGAGACCTTAAGTGAATCAGTTAATATCTCTTTATATCAATGTCCGTGTCTGAAAAAGGAATGTGTGTGTTTAAATGAGGATGATCCTTACCTACCTCACAGAGGTGGTAAGAGGATACAGTAGTAATTGTGTGATGATGTAAAGTACGGTATAAATGCTAAATCACTATTACTGAGCTTCCAAAATGTGGTTGTGGTATTTTTTCAGAAAATTTGGAGGAGGTGAAATGTTTCATAGCGAGTTAAATTCTCTATTTTTTGCTGTGCTTTCTTTTGCAGTTTGACACACTTTTAAAAAAATATTTTAAGCTTTTCTTGGGTCAATTTCTGCTGTTAAAGCAGTGTAAATACATAGTAACTCTGATACACCAGTGCAGCAAGTAAACTGGGATCAGTTAAACAGAGCAAAATTTGCCCCTTCACCCACCTCTTTTCTTTTTTGTTCTTCCTGCATATTCCCCATATTTCTCATATCAGTATTCAGACATCTAAGATACTGATTTGATTTCCCCTCTGTTCTCTCTTTTCTCGCCCTTATTCCTCCTGTAATGGCCAATGCTCTACCTAGATTTTGACCCTAGTCCCGGATCTCCATGTTTTTGACTTGTGTGGGCTTTTGTCTCCTGCTCCCATCAAATCTAGTTTAAAACCGTCCTCAGTAGGTTAGCCGTAGTGTAAAAAAAGAATTATCAGAAGCCTAGATGAACACAATATGTCTCACCAATCCATTAGAATTCTTTGAGGGGGTCAACAAACATATGGACTAAGGTGATCCCAGTGGATTTAGTGTACTTGGGCTTTCAGAAAGCCTTTGACATGGTCCCTCACTAAAGGCTTTTAAGGAAAGTAGGTAGTCATAGAATAGGAAAGAAGGTCCTCTCATGCATGGGCAGCTCCAGGCACCAGCGCAGCAAGCGTGTGGCTGGGGCGGCAAGCCCTGAGGGGCGGCCTGCCAGTTCCTCTGAGGTCGGCAGTCAGGCTGCCTTATGTGGTGTTTCTGCAGGAGGTTCGCCGGTCCCGTGGTTTCGATGGTAAATCAGCGGCGGGTACGCTGAAGGTGCGGGACTGGCGGACCTCCCGCAGAACTGCTGCTGAATCCGCGTGACCGGGGCGGTCCTCCCACAGAAACACTGCTGAAGGCTGCCTGACTGCCGTGCTTGAGGTGGCAAAAAACATAGTGCTGTCCTTGCTCTCATGGATCAGTAACTGGTTAAAATATAGGAAACAAAGGGTAGGAATAAATGGTCATTTTTCAGAAGTTAGAGGTCCCCGAAGGATCTGTACTGGGACTAGTGCTTTTCAACATATTACATAAGAAAATAAGAATGGCCAAAATGGGTCTGACCAATGGTCCATCTAGTCCAGTATCCTGTCTTCCCACAGTGGCCAAGGAGAGGTTCTTCAGAGGGAATGAATAGAACAGATAATCATCAAATGATCTGGGAAAAGGGGTACATAGTGTGGTAGAAAATTACTCAAGATAGTTAATTCCAAAGCTGGCTGTGAAGAATTACAAAGGGATCTCACAAAACTGGGTGACTGGGTAACAAAGTGGCAGATGAAATTATGCACTTTGGAAACGTAATCTCAACTACCACTCTCAAGAAAGAGATCTTGGAGACATTGTAGAGCATTCTCTGAAAACATCTGCTCAATCTATAGCGGCAGTCAGAAAAACTAACCATGTTAGGAACCATTAGGAAAGGGGTAGCTGATTAGACAGAAAATACCATAATGCCTCTATGTGAAGCCATGGTAGGCTTGAATACTGCATGTCGTTCTGGTCATCCCATCTCAAAAATAAAGTATTAGAATTGGAAAAGGTTCAGATGGGGGCAACAAAAATGATTAGGGTATGGAATAGCATCCATACAAGGAGAAATTAGAAAGACTGGGACTGTTCAGCTTTGAACAGCTGTCAACAGGGCCAGCTTTAGCAAGTGCGGGGCCCAATTCCTGTGGGCGGGGCTTGTACTCACCGGCGGCGCTCCCAGTCTTCAGTAGCACTTCCGTTTGTCGGCCAGGGGAGGGGAGCCGAGGGGCCTGCCATGCCCCGGCCGAGGTTGCAGGGCCTGCCGAAGACCCCGACGGAGCGGACTGCCACCAGGGTGAGTAAAAAAAAATTAAAAAGGTGCCTTAGGCGCGGGGCCTGATTCCAGGGAATCGGGCAAATTGACCTAAAGGCGGCCCTGGCTGTCAACCTGTGGAACTTGTTGCTAGGGGATGTTGTATGTTCAAAAAAGAATAAGGTAAGTTTTTATGGAGGATAGCTCCATCAATGGCTATTAATCAAGATGGTCAGGGATGCAACCCCATACTCCGCCAGAAGCTGGGACTGGATGACAGGGAATGATCACTTGATAAATTGTCCTGTTCTGTTCATTCACTCTGAAGCATCTGACACTGACCACTGTCAGGAAACTGGGATAGGTGGCCCATTAGTCTGACCCAGTATGGCTATTCTTATGAGTGTCTTGATAGTGTTGCATTTCACACATTGCTGGCAATAATACTTCAAATTACATTCTACAACTTGCTGATGTGTGTTCTTAACTTTATAGAGTTTTAAGCCATCTACTTCTGTTTAATAAAAGAATGGAGTCCTTTGTGGATCTAATGTCTGTAAGTCTAACTTAGTGTCCAAATCTCACTCATTTTCACTAGTTCCCCATTTGTATAGTTTCTATACTCCTGGGTTCTGGCATCTTTTCCTACCTTTAGTTCTTGGGTTATTTGTATCACTCTTCTTTTGGATGTTTGTTTACTTGGGAGTCTGCTGTATTCTAGCTCATCACCTGCCTCCCTCTGGATCCTTATTTAATATTAGTTTGTTTTCAGTGGCCTCTAATCCCTGACATGGTGACCATTTTCTTTCTTTTCTGCATTCATTCGTGCTTCACCAACTTTATTATCAAAATCCCTGAGGCTAGTGTTGTATCACAGGCTTAGAAGCTTTACTGGCTCTTCTAATGGTCATCTCAGTCTGTCACCTCGGGAGTCCAGTGCAATATTTGTGTTAGTTTGACTCTCTAAAAGAGGAAATAAAGGTGTTTGAGGCTTTGACTTCTTGTCTGTAAACTTTACAAGCTTCTCACAGCTTTCATTGAAATGATCCACCTGCTGTCTACTACTGCTTGTGATTAGTTCATTGATATGAGGCAATGTGGCTGTTCTCCTTAATTAGTCAGAGCACTTATTTCTGGCTGATTAAACTAGTAGATTTAATGCTATTATAAACCATGTTACGGATAGGACACATGCTGTTATTATACCCTTAGAATTCCTTTACCATGGGGTAACTATTTTTTTCTCAGGTGAAAGTACATACACTTGAGCTACATACTGCTATATGGTATTCTCAGATGAAATTCTGAATCTTCGCAGGAAGGCCGTGCCTAAACTTTACTAGAACATGAGGGATAGAACTCCATGTACTAAATTAAGTTTAAGTGCTAAATAAATTGTTCTGGTCTACTTTCTTTGTATATATGTGTTCATAAATTGACCTTTCACAGTGTTCCAGCCATCTTAAGATTTCAGTCACTCTTCTCTTGAATGGATGGCCAATAACTTGTTCACTCCTATATATTCTGATTCTTTTTCTTTGGCCTCTGTAGTAAATACACTGCTTCTAATAGCCCCCACAGTGAAGCTTACATCTCAAAGTTGTGAAACATGGGGAATAGAACTCCAGAAACACAGATCTGTACTCCTTAAGATAGAGAACTCCTCCTTGCACCTATCTGTCAATATTAAGGGTTATCTCTTTTTTGTGAATCAGTTGGTAGCGAATGAGATAACTAAGCTCCTGAAGTCTTGATTCCCCGCCCCCTTCCCCTGCAATCAAGTAAAGGGTAGTGTTCCCACTTACACATTAGGTAGTATATTGCACCAATAGATTTGTGGTATTATGAAACCACAGTGGTAAGCACATCAAAATACTTTTAAATAAATCGTAAGGAGTAGTCTATGTCAGTTTAGTGGAGAAATATACTTTTAAGGTGTTTGGTGGTTATTGTTTAAATCATCTTCTATCCCTAGGTCCTGATAAATGAACTAACACTTCACTTTGAGGATATAGTATTACCATCTGGATGCATTTCCCTACTGGTGAATCATCTCTTCCACACTTTAGGAGCAGGGGCATGTGTCCTGAAACTAACCTGCTTACTCTCTCTTTTCCAGCTTTCCTCTGAGACGACTCTAGATGCTGAATATATAGAAAGAGAAGGTGAAGAGATACTATCTCAGTTCTGGTTTTGTATCTAGAGCTGAACTTCCTCAAGGCTTGGGGGTGAAGAGGTAGTGGACAGTGGTAGTTCAGGCTGATAACCACATGCTTACCTAACTTTTTGTTACCCCTATAAACTGTGGCAGTAGAAAGAAGAGCTTACCACACCATCTTTCAGAGCTCCATGTTTTTTCTTCATTGTTTTAATTGTCCACTCCCATGCCATGTTCATTATCCTTCTGTCTAAACTGGACAGGATTTAAGTCTTCAGCCCCCACCAGGGCTACTAATTTGGCACTACGGGCTGTGAGTGGCTTAGGAGAATTACATCTACAGCACTTCAAGCTCCAGCCAACCCAAAAAGTGAGACCCTTAAAAACAAAAGCATCTCCTGAATAAATGTCCAGGATGTTGCCATTAGGATGACCCTGATCAATAACCCCTTCTTTTAATTGATGCATTAAATTTGTAGTCTTTATTTGGTGCTGCTTTTTGCCTTATTTTATTGTTTTAAACAACGATTTTTCAACTTGTGACTTTCCAAAAGTATATTATTAGCAATAAATATTGTGAGATACTTTTCAGTTTTCTCTTTTATTTTGACACTGTTCTCCTACAGGTAACTTTACTTGAGAGGTTTTCCAGTTCAGAGTGTGTGCAATCTGAATTTTGAAGAATTTTCCATGGTTTAATTTTTTTATTAAGATGGAATAGGAGATGAGAGTAGAATATGAAATTGACCACTGCATAATCTTTGCCATCCTATAAACTTACCTATGTCCTTATTTGAGAATGAAATGGATTAGATGGGTATAACAGGAAGGTTGGAGACAGCCATCAGTCTGTGCTAAACCTGTGTTCTTTTTATTAATCAACAGTTTGCACATAAAAATGCTTATTTTAAGTTGATCTCTGCAAATAGTAATTTTTTAAAAGGTCTGTCTATAGTTTCTTTTAACTTGAGTTAAAATGATTATCACAGTTGTTCCTGTTAAAATATTCCTTATAACAAAATGCCACAAGACACCCCAGGCTACTTTAGACAGCTTACTATGTGATTCACTTCAAAGTTGTGACACGTTGGCTTGAAGTCTTTTTCATTTTGGTTCTTAGCTTGGACAGCATTGAATTCAGAGTAGAAAAAGCATTTGAAGCTATGAAATTGCTCAAAATAAGTTTTTGTTTCTGTCTGAAGCTTGTGGCATAATAGGATTTGATTAAGCTTTCTTTTCCATGAGGTCCAGAGGTTTTGTGCTTGGTTTCTTCAAAGATGTATTTGCACATTCCACCTGCTGCTTATATTGTTTCTGATAGAGTGGCAAGGTCTCTTGTCTCCTGTAGTCAATGTTGTAAATCTTTTGAGCTAGTTCTTGGGGAACGGCGACCTACTTGTGATCTCTGCCATCTATTTTCAGCTTTTGGCTTCCACTAGAAGAGATTATGAGAAGATCCAAGAGGAACTGACTCGTCTGCAGATTGAAAATGAAGCTGCAAAAGATGAGGTGAAAGAGGTTCTTCAGGCCCTGGAGGAATTAGCTGTCAATTATGATCAGAAATCACAAGAAGTGGAGGACAAGACCCGAGCCAATGAACAGCTGGCTGATGAACTGTCACAGAAAACAGTAGGAGCATTGCTGGTTATTCTGCTATCTGATGTCTGCTTTTTACATGCAGTTTATCATTGTCAAAAAGACTGATTTTTAGGGAGATGTAAAAGTTTTGGGGCATCCCAGATACCCACTAGTCTGCTCCAATTTATAAATCTTTTATTAATATTCTAATCAAGTGTATTACCCATCTTGAAGAATAAAATTGTGGTAGACTCTGATACTCCTGTGTGATGATTGTTGGTAGATACTTGCATACAACACTCAAAATATAATGGTAATTTGTAGGAGCAAAGCACAGTAGTAATGTTCTTTCTAATTAGTAGACTTGCTTCTCAGCAGCTGTTAGCTTTATCCTCTCTTTGTTCTTCCAATATTCTGATATGTAGATCTACTTTGTCACTACAGTGTCTCAGCCTCACTCACTAAGGGTACATCTAAGCTTCACGCTGGCAGTGTAAATTCCAGCTCAAGGAGACATACCCACAATAGCTCTGATTGAGGTACCTGCTCTCTAAGAATATAGTCAGCGTTGGGAGTGGTGGGATGGGCTAGCTGCCCGAGTACAATCCTATCCAAGATGCTAGGCATGTACTCAGGGCACCTAACCCTTCCATATTGCTACAGCTACACTCTATTTTTAGGGCTCTTGCTTGATTGGAGCTAGCATGGGTATGTTGCTTCTAGCTGAAATTTATCCAGTTAGAAGTATAGGTCTACCCTAAAACTGCCAGGTTGGTGAAAATCTCCCTCCTTCACTCCTATCCTTTCAAGGAGGTTGGAATAATCTGCATCTTGACAAGCCCCACCAGAATGTAACATAAATATTTCTTTTCCCTGACTTCTCCGGCTGCAGTAGAGAGAACTTAGCATTGGGGATGAAGTAAGAGTGCCAATATTTACAAGAACATTTTGTATTCACTCATTTCTTATTCTTTTCTCCGATGATACACACCTTAGCTTCTTGGATGTGATCAAACTATATCACTTACTATATCCAAGTCTACAAGAGCTTCAAATCTAGATTTGGTTTAAATACCCAAAGGGTTAGGCAGGATAGACTCTGGAGCATGCGTGAGTCATGCCTATTTGGGTCATTGTCAGGTTCTGATTTCCATTATTTTGTAACTGATACCAACAATATTGATTTCATGTTGGTAATGTTTTTAAAATTATATTAGCAATTTTCATTTTCCTGTGCTATTTGCTAAAAGGCATACTGGCTGTCTGCTGAGGACACTGGTGATAAGGACAGGTAGTTAGATAGAAGGCATTACTGTACAAACACTAGAAAGGTGCAGATGTTGGTGTGTTTAATATGTAACTTGGATGTCAGACTCTAAGTGAATTCTGCAAAAAGATGAATAAAATAAATAATCCTGTATCCTGAAAGCCATAATTGAACAGCCTGTACCCATGGAATGGCACTGAAACAAGCGAAAATGAAATGTGGGGTCACAATTATACCTCTATCAAAGGGGAGACATAAAAACAACCATATAAAGACAATCTTTTAAATGTAGAAATAGGAAAACTGACCTGTGGGTTTGTTCTGTTCAGAGTATGAACTGTCAGTTTTCTGAACTATAGTTGCTGTTCTATATAAAGGGAATCGTTGGACAGGTTTGTAATCTCATCTCTTAAATCTTTTCCAGACAACTTTGATGACCACCCAACGAGAGCTGGGTCAGTTGCAGGAACTCAGTAATCATCAGAAAAAGAGAGCTACAGAGATCCTGAACTTACTGCTTAAAGATCTGGGAGAGATTGGAGGAATCATTGGTACCAATGATGTTAAAACGGTAAACCAGATCTTATATTGCTTTTTTCAAAAGACTATTAAGATGTAGTTCTGAGAATGGGTGGTATGGGTATTTATAGCCCCAACCTTTCACCTCTGTAGTCTGCTATTTAAATCCTCCTTGGATCACAAATTAAAATAATTTGTTTTGGTCTTAGTGGATGTTTTTCTAGGCCATAAAACCACTATGCAGCTTACGCAATTTATTGTGTTAGGCACGCTCTGTTCTTGAGAAGTCAAGGATTTGTATTAGCACCCATTCAGCAGATCAGGACGGAGTCATGTGAGGAGAAATGTTTGTGGCTTATCGTTTAAACACTGGCTGAATTTAGAAATTTCACAAATTTTCAGAGAAATCAAAGTATTGGTGACAAACTCAAGTATGTCAGTTTCCAACATTGGTGAATTTTTCTGATTACCCTGTAAATGTCAGCATTGCTATAGCATAGGCCTGACTATAGCCAGTGTAGGAGAGGAAACTTATTGATGGTTTCTTCTTCTGTGGAACAACAAAGTGGAAAATAAATGAATTCTATTGACAAAGTACAACCCTGAGAGTGGAAGTGTTTCTGGAGATATCTGAAATCTTGCGGCACTCAGCATGCAAATTGCAAAGCAGTGATTGGCTCATCTGAATACAGAGACCTGGCCAAGTTCTTCAAGGTTCTCACTTCTCCCACTGTAGATAAAGGAAATTTCAACAATTGGAAACGGTATTTTAATGGCCACTGGCTAAAACTGTGCATCAGGTAACTAAACAAACTATTCACTGTAGGTGATATACACATTCTCTTTACACTGTTGATCATGTTACTTTTTTCTTTTGAAACTAAATGTTATGTCTAGTTGCTAGGCCATTCCGGCAAGTTTGCATGAGACAAATCTATTTCCAGGTAGTATTTTATGTTGTCTGTTTAGTGTACTAACCTTCTCCTTTTTGCTTCACTTGGAATATTGGAGATGGCATCTTACTTTTTAAACTCTTTCCCCATACTTCAAGGATAAAAACAAATATGTGTCGTTGGATACCTTGTCCGTGATATACCCGTTGGACCTGATCCTGAGAGTTGTTGTGCACCTGCCTCTCTCTCACTGAAGTCAATGGGATTTGCAAGTGTTCAGTTCCTCTCTGATTACAAAGAACATGATCTTTGTCTGTCTGGCAATGTGTTTCTTGTGATATGTCCTGCATCATTATTTCCCAGAGTATGAACTGTTCATTTAAGAGTTGCTAGAAGGCCTATTTGGGTACGGGAGGGAAAGGAAATCCATGCTTGCTGAGGAATTCCTTGCTCAAAGAGCTAAGAGAAAATTGGACTCCTGGAATTCTGCTGTTATCAAGGCATTCCACAGGTTCTGAATGTTCCTTAGTGTATTAGTGGATATTAAAGTATTTAATAATTCTGGAAATTTAGCTGCTGCAATCTCAAAATAAGCAAAATAAACTGTCATGCCATTTCAGGTTTTGGCTGATACAAATAGCCAGTAAATCTAGGGTTGATATAACATTGCAGGTAGCTCTGTCCAAATTAATGTGATTTGATCTAGAAGTTCTTTTTAACCATTTTTTTCCTAGTAGCACAAGAGTGAATCTTGCATAAGATGTTACAGCAACCCCTGGTGGCCATGTAATTGTATATGAAATTATGTTAAAGGGTACAGTACTTGAAAATAGATGCTTACCATCTAGTGGAGGCCTTGTACTAATTAAGAAGCCAGGGCTTTACAGGACAGTGTTCAGTGTAAACAAGTAACAATAGAGGGTGCTTTATAATGTCACTTTAAAAAGGGAGGTTCATGGCCTCTCCAGCAGCATTGGAAAGCTCTTCTGCAATGTGTCACTGCAATTAGGGCAAGGTTCTAAATTATTCCCACTTTTAATGTTGAATCATTGGATCAGTGGTTATAACCTGAGCAGGAAGACTTAACTTTTATCCAGGAAGTTTCTGAGAGGTTGAGTGATACAACATCTTGGAATGTAAACGGGAAAAAATCCAAGCTGGTATACCCAGGACTTGTGAATTGTGCTGTGTATTACTGAGATCTCCTAGCTCTAGACAACTGGTTCACTAGAAGAAAGTTTTCTGCATTGGCTATTTTCTTTTATAAGCCTGCATTAAGCTTGTGTTTGTGTTTTTAGTTAGCAGATGTGAATGGGGTAATCGAGGAGGAGTTCACCATGGCACGGCTGTATATCAGTAAGATGAAGTCTGAGGTGAAATCTCTGGTGAACCGCAGCAAGCAGCTGGAGAGTGCCCAGATAGACTCCAACAGGAAGATGAATGCCAGTGAGAGGGAACTTGCATCCTGCCAGCTCCTCATCTCACAAGTATGTCTCCTGCCAAAGAGAGGAGGAGGAGGAAAAAGTCTCACTGATTTACCCTCTTCTTCCTTGAAATCTCCTGCCTCCACCCCCAACCTTCTTAAATATGCTACTTCTCAATGATGAGATCATGTCTGCTTGGTTTCTACCTCCCTCATACTGTAAAGTACAGCTTATCCCATACATGCTGAAGAAACAACTTTATTTCTGCAACTCTATACCTTTAACATTCTGTCTTTAACTTAAAAAATGACATGCAAATTAAATTAACAAAATTAATATCCAGTTCATTTGTAAAATGCTGGGAGAGGCATTAGCAGATATACAGTATAGTATATGAAATGATACTGTTAAAATTATGGAGAATGGTACTATATAATTCTGAGCAGCAGGGTTTCCTGGTGGCTGTTGTGTGACCAGAAAAAGAGCTTGGAGGATTCCCCTCTGGGTCAGACTTTTTGTGATACTAAAGGGGAAAAAGGAAAAGAAATGTGCTACTGCCAATATGATGGGGTTTTGTTGATTCCACATGGTCATCACATCTCTGATTGCGGGGTGTCCACTACATGTAATTTGCTGGCACTTAGTGTGAAAAAACTGGAGTTTATCATTAAAATATAAGTAGGGACAGGCCCAGTTTTGCAGTTGTTGTGACTCTCCAAGCCATTGAACTTGCTGTAGATCTTGGTATGAAAAGGCAGAAGTTGTAGCATGCTTCTAAACGTTCCAGGAAGACACTAGACCAGTTTGTGGCTGGATAGATCATTTGTTCAGAAATGTGAAATGAACCATGCATGGGAATGATCTTATCCCAGGGCTTTTTTTAATCAATAAAATTGTATACTGGAGTCTGGTAATACTTAACAGTTACATAGCACTTATTCAACATGGTCAAAGCACTTAACAAATGTTACCTAATTATTCCCCTCCACACCCCTGTAAAGATAGAGAATCTGAGGCAAAAAGGTTAAGTGACTTGCCTGAGGCCATTGAATGAGGCAGAATCAGAAGTGGGAGTGGAACTCACTACTGTGCTGAGATTGATGGTCCACACCTTTCTTCTGGTGTTTTAGTGCTGTGTGGAAACCAACCAGATGAATTTTTTCAACCATGAGAACTTTTTTCTTGTCATTCTGGGAGCCCTGTGAATAAGACCATGATGAAGCTCCTTCTGTATTTAAGCCTAGGAGGAAACTTAGCAATAGTTAATAGAGGTTTGGATTGTTTAATTGAGCCCTTAAAATTGAGTGTGTCTGCCATGTGCTGCTCTAATTCCACACTTTGGGGAATGAGCATTCCAAATGCTTCTTGTCAAACTTAGAAATCTAGCAGACTGTCACCACGATAGATGTGGAATTTGACGTGTACTTTTAATTGAGAGCTCAGTCCTGACAAGTACTGAACTCTGTCATCTCCCATTAAGGTTAGGAGGTACTTGACACCTTTGAAGCTTTTGCCCTTAATGTAGAAATATAATGTGAACTCAAAAATCTAGACCTCTTCTCCATGCTGAGGCAGGTCTTCTTAAAATGAAATGATCTCATCAGTAGAACTGCAATAGCTCCCACACAGGCCCCTCTTAACTCAGAAATTAGGAATAGAATTTGTTTCAAAATAAAATATATTTTGTTCTTTTTACATTTGAAATGTGTCAGCTGCTATTTTTATTAATTCAAGTGACCTTTCTTGTTAAAAAATAGGAGCAAATGATTGGTGATGCTATTGACCAACACAACTGGCTTCCTAGTAGTACAGCTCGAGATGCCCAGGAAGCTGCTCAATTATGTATTCCATCCTAATGTTAAGTGAATTTGACTTTAAAATATTGCTGCTGGTTGATAACAGGCTGGTCCTGCATTCCATATGGCATTGTGGAAATACCGGTCATGCTACATAGTGTTAACCACAGGCCACAAAGAGTTAATAATGTGTTGGTGTTACATCTATCGTAGATCCTCTACAGCACGTCCTCCTAGTAGGTAGCTCTGGACGCAGAGAGCTTTCACACGTCCCTAATCTTTATAGGAAGAGAGTACCTGCATTTCTAAATTACAGGCTTTACCATTTATATCTACTTACTGTTCACTTTTTTTAAAGCATGAAGCAAAGATTAAGTCCCTTACAGACTACATGCAAAATATGGAACAGAAGAGGAGGCACCTAGAAGAATCACAAGACTCGCTTAATGAAGAGCTGGCCAAGTTGCGTGCTCAAGGTACTGTACTTAAAACAGGGTAATTAATTGTGGGGGGCCTCTAGTCCATAGACTTTTTACCTCTACAGGCTAGAAAATTGAGTTCTGTTCAGCTGGCACATTGACAGCTCTTCTGAGGATCTTGTATTTTGTTGTGGCTTTCCTTGCAAATAATGGTTGCCCCTGTCCACATATCATTCATTCCTCCCATGACTAGAAGGATGACATGTCCGAGCCAGATTGGATAGTCGGGATTTTAATTCACTTGCCTAATCCCAGGCATCGCTCAGGGTCTCTTTGGAGCAAAAGCAAACTCTGAAGAGGCTGCATGGATGTAGCTAATGGGAAACCTGAATGTGCAAACTTGACAACAAATGATTTCCCCCGTCCTCCTAATAAATTGTCTTGCACGCTTAGTATCCAGTCATAGAACAGTACAGCTGAGTCAATATCACACAGTTCAGTGACTTGCAGTACACACTGTGCTTGTTATGAAACTCAAAGTTAAGCCACAGCAGCCTAGTTCATGCAGTTGAAGCAGCATCAGGCCCTCCTGGTATTGTAATATTCTTCGAGTCCAGTCTAACTGAAATAATTCCCCTAGTTGCTGACCCGTACAAGCCCTGTGAGTTGCCTGCTCTACAACAGGGGAGACTGCTCCCTGTTTGATCCTGGCTGAAATGCTCCTTTCCTAGCTGCTTCGTTGCATCCTGAAAATACATGGACTTCATTTTATGGATTGCAAATTAGGTTTTTGTGACAACATATGAAAAATTTATTGAAAGAGCAATTCTCTCTAGTGTCCTTAAGCCTCTGTAGCACACAGTGCCACAGTGAGTCCTGATTTCCACCATACACCTGCCAACCAGAACATCACCCCATATTCCTTGTTGAGGGTCTCTTCAGACTCCAGGAGCAGCAGGCTGTGTCAGAGAATTCATTATTTAATAGTCTGGCAAGTCATGTTTTGGCTCCACCTTCAGGCTTCCCCATCTATTCCTAGGGATAGGTGTGGCATCAGATGTTTTGGATCCTCTGAAAAGGTAGAAGAAAAGGATGGAAGTCAGCAGGACCGAAGGACAGTGGGAAGGGTCACAAGCAGACATGAGGATGCTGGGAATGGGGAGGAGTTGTAGGTATATGGGGGGTCTGACCCGGTGATAAGTGGAGAAGGTGATGGGTGAGTTATCCACATGTCACTTCAGATAGAGCCCTGCATAGCCATATGTGAGTCTTTCTCAACAAATGACTGTTAGTGTGCCCATTTATTTTGTTACCATTAAAAATGTATCGGAGATGGGTAATATGCAATATTCTTGAAGTGTGAGCTGAAGTTCTCTGTCTGCTTCTGGAAAGAAAAAGGTGTTGTAGTGATTTTTTTTTTTTTTTTTTAATGGTTTCAGATTTAGTGTGTCGAGTAAGTCTTTGGTTAATTCTTAACTTTTATTTTTTTAAACTCTTAACAGAAAAAATGCATGAAGTCAGCTTCAAGGATAAAGAGAAGGAGCATCTGACCCTGCTTCAGGATGCAGAGGAAATGAAGGTAGCATTGCAGGCCACAATTATAGATTTTCTCACCAAGAACACTTGTCAAACCAACAATTAGGTCTGAATTCTGCTTTCAAATGCACATGTGATGCCCAATAATTTTAATAAACTTTTATAATCTGTCAGAGCCATAAATGTCCACTGGGAAACCTACATCCCACGTAGGAGTGACTCCCAATTTGAAAGGGAAGACCTTGAAAATGTTGATAAAATAAAGCTGTAGGGGAAAAAGGTACATTGTAGCCAAAATATTGGAGCCGCATGGTTTGGAAGGTGAGCTAACTTCAAAAGGTGAAAAGATTCAGTTGAAAGATTTGTACAAATTTAATCAAAAAGGTTTTAGAAAATCCACTTCTTTGTTTGAACCCAGGAGAGAAATTCAGTGTCTAAGATAGCACTCGTAATTGGAAATGGTTTCCTTACCTACACACACAAAAATGAGACTGATTCACCATTTCATTACTTCAGTTTTATACCAGTAGAAATCTATTGAAGTAAATTAGTTAAGTGGTGAATCAGGCCTTGTGGATCAATGTGATTTTTATACTGGAATTTAATAAGGAAAGGCCAGATCATATTTAAACAATGGCCCAATCATCTGGAAAGAACCTACTCCTAAATATGACCTAATGAATTATAAAGCAAAAACATATTTTCTGATATTTATCCTTCCTGTTTACAAGTAGAATGCAAGGAGGAAATATTAAGCAATAATGTAGAGAACTGCTATGTTTTTTTTAATGAGGATTACAGTTTGTGTGGACGGGGGAGGAATTCTGTATTTAACAGGGATAGTAACTGGACTTCAAAAATTTGACCTCGGATTCAGAAACCTAAATTAATGATTAAATAGCTATGCAGAATTATTCCATGTCAAGTGTGAGGGAAAAATGTCTTATGTAACATTTAAGTCAAAAGAGAGAAAATAAAAATGTAGCTTTCCCAAGTACTTGAAATATCTCTAGCTCTAGGAGTTCAGCAGTAGTGTCATGGGTAAGCTGCTCCTCCCCCCCCCCCCGCAGGTGCAAATGTTTCTATGCTCCCTCGGTCATCTCCGTCCCTGAGGTTATCGCAGATTAGAAGGCAAACCCCCCCCCCCCCCCCCCCAAATTCCCCCTTTAGGTGTTCTTCATCTGCACAACTAAAGCAGTAAAAAAAATTTTCCCTGGTAAACAGATGGGTACAATGGTATAGAAGATGGCAGGAGCAGCTGTAATTCTTGGGGGATGCATAGTAACACACACCTGCCATCTTCCTGTACATGTTCCTTGCAAAGCCACAGAAATAGAAATCAGGGCTTCCCCACATAAGACAGATACATAGTCATGAATCTAGCACTTGGTGCAATAGATGGTACCGCACCTTCTGTATAAATCAGTATATTGAGTAAGGTTCTGATGTGATTTGGTTTTTAAATCTAAAACTATAAGTTTGACTCAGCTCGTATGTACAGAAAAGAAAGGATTAGGCATTAGCAAAAGATAACTATTGAAATACACCGTTTCTGTTTTTCAAACTGCAGAAAGCGCTGGAGCAGCAGATGGAGAGTCACAGGGAAGCCCACCAAAAACAGCTGTCTAGGCTACGAGATGAGATTGAAGAGAAGCAGAAAATCATTGATGAAATCAGAGAGTATGCTTGCTCATTGTTTCCCTGTCATTTAGCTCTTTTCTAGACTGTTCTAATAACATTGTAAGATTGTTCTTCCATCCATACCTATGTACCTCAGAGTTCTACTAACCCTAGCTGGCCTTAGAAACCAGCATGTACAGGTACTCTATATAACTATTCTGTACTGATTTGAAGATAAAGGGACAGAAAAGTATAGAATATTATGGATTAAACTGTCCTTTTCCTTATTGTGTATCTACTTCAATAAAAAGAATTGTGGAGGGGAGGAAGAAAGAATAATGTTAAGCCTAAAGGCTTATAGATAATAGAAATAGTAGATGAGAACAAATTAGAAAAATAAAGACTCTGAACACCTGTCATGGTGACTGGTCCTGCCATAGCCTTTCTGGTTCTTCAGACAACTATTGGCCAGTAAACTCCAGCTGCTTCCTGTTCCAGCACTATGGGTGTTTTTTCTTGGCATCACCAGTTTCAGTATATATCAGTTAATGAGGTACCCCGAAAACATACTGAAGCCAAGTCTGTTCTTCTAGTGCATGATTCTGCACTGGAATTCTTTCTCAATAGAATTATGATGTAAAGTACAATATGGGGCACTGTGCTCCTTACTGCTATACCGTGGGTTCTGTAAACAGTTAATTAAATCTGTCTCATCCCAATGTAATGCTCATTTTCCACCGCATTTATAAAATGGATAAGGCATGATAACTGAAAAATGAGAAATGTGAAAACAGAACAGTTTTGGAAGTACAGGTTGTGCCCTTGAGATATAAAAAGAGTATGTGGGGGGAGGGGACAAGAGATGTTCGTATGTTTTGTTTCCCAAAAATATTTTAATGAAGGCTGTTATTCCAGTTAATGATCCTTCATGGTTAGTATAAATACTAGAATCTCTCGGTGGAACTGCAGGTTCATTCTCTGTGGGTAACTCTGTTCTGAATGTGAAGGTTTCTCGAAGTGTTTTACCTACAATGGTCTATATCAAGCTGGGTAGGTTTCTCCTCTTCTCATTTCAGTATGAACCAGAAGCTGCAATTGGAACAAGAGAAATTGAGCTCTGATTATGATAAATTGAAAATAGAGGATCAGGAAAGAGAAATGAAACTGGAAAAGCTAATGTAAGTTTGCGGTCTCCTTCTCTGATCTCTTTAAGCTTTGTTTCTTGTATATTGTCATACTTACGGGCTAGCTGCACCTCTGATCCCTTTCTAATCTCTGATCCCTTTCTGATCTCTTTGAGTGCACCTGCTCAGGTGATAGGCCTTATCTATCTTGGGGTGAAATCACACAATTCTTCCATTCTGAGATTGTTACCCTTTGTATACCAGCCACTTAGAGTGGTTAGGACACCGACCTAGGACTTGCGGGCATGAGTTCAGTTCCCTGTTCTGCCAACAGACTTCTTGTGTGACCTTGGACAAGTCACTTTGCCTGTGTTGCCTCATTTGCCCATCTGTAAAATGTGAATAATAGCACTTGCCTACTTGCCAGGGGTGTTGTGAGGATAAATACACTAAAGATTGAAGTGCTTGGGTATTATGGGAATGGAGAAGGCCATATAGGTACCACAGAAGATGGAATATTACTCAGCAGATCCAGCTGGTTTTCAGGCACCTGTTTCCTTCTTACAGGGACAAGTGACATAGTGACCAACAGCTTTCTTAAAACAAAGCATTTTTATTTAACAACTGGATCAAAGCATTAGAGAAAAGTGGATTTTGGATAAACAGCGTGTAAACATGTCTATCTTACCTAAAGTATTACCATCCTATAATGGCAACCGAGGCAGGCCTAGCTTCTTCAGACACTGGCACAGTCTGTGTGTGTCTATCTGGTTCCCCCTTTAGATCCTCAAGAGAGTCCTTTTTAACCCTACAAGGATTCTTTGTTTTCCAGGAGGCTACTTCAAGTCTTGGCCAGCTTTGAACCGTCCTGGTTGGATCATTTCTGTAGGTTGTCCAGGACTATGCCAGAGTCACCAGAGATAATATTTATGGTGTTGTCCCTTGACAACTCTTAAGTGGAAGCTGACCATCTTGAGCAATGTCTTCCTGCCTGCCTGACTCATCCCAGATTGTCTCCTAGTGAGAAGCATTTACACCAAAATACTCATACAGAAGACACCATCCCAATAACCAGGCTAACCTACCAATTACAGGGCACACTACATTGGTTATGTCTTGCTTTTCTGCTGTTTTAGTATGTGCCAAAATAAGCTTTTCAGAGCTCTAGTTTTGTTACCGTATGCAAGGAGATAAACTGAAAATGTCTTGCTCGTTGCAAGATTGCAGATTGGCTTATTGTACTGTAAAAACAAACAATCCACCACTAACAAAACTGCCTAGTTGCTTATTTTGGCTTTTTCTCAGACTTTTCTATAAATACAGAAGATTAAATTTTCAAATACAGTTACAAGAGATGCATGTCAAAATGGAGATGGTGGCCCAGTCATTACTGCTGAAAAGCCTGCACATGTGTGTGTACAGTTGGGTAATTGCACGTGCAGTTTACTCAGATGTGCGAGTGTGTGCACACCTGTTCCATCCAAATCTGAAAACTTTGACTGATGCTATTCTGTTCCGTGTTGTTTCATTTTCATGATTTCAGTATGTTGTTTGGCTTACATAATGGTCTCTCTTTTTAGACTGCTTAATGATAAAAGGGAACAAGCAAGAGAAGATCTTAAAGGGCTGGAGGAAACTGTGGTATGTTATAACTGAAACATCAGCATTTTTGCAAGGGTTTAGGGTTTTGCAAGTGATTTGTTGCCAGCCTTTTTGTGTGTGCTTGTTGCCTACAATGTTTTTGCAAGAAAATGACCAGCTTAGGTGAGAAATAAGTTTAAAAAAGTAGTATATTTCCAAACTGTCCTTCTGTCTTGAACTTGATCTGAATACGTTTAGGATCTGACCCAACCCACTTTTACCCATATCTAGGTTACACCTTATTTCTAAATTTCCTAAAGCTATTTTACTGATCGGTTTATTTATCATCCTACATATAGTCATCTCAATGGCTCATTCTACAAGTTTTTCAATATTTGGTATTTATGATTTAATGTCATAACCAATGTATTAAATTAATACATTTAAATTGTGTTTCTCGGAGATGTTAGTACTTTGTCACTGTGCAATCAGTATAATCCTGTATAAAATACATTATGCTCTGCAATCAGTACTGAAAGAACACTTCTTTTGAAGAACGAGTTCTGTCTTCAGATCAATGTTATGAAATCTTCTTGTGAAAAACTTTGACTTTGTGCAATATACAAGATTTTTGGAAGAGGTAAAAAGGTCGGTTGAAACAACAGTGGTTTTCTTCTTGATTACAATACGAGTGGATTAATTGTCCCACTCTACTTGGCACTGGTGAGGCGTTAGGTGGAGGACTGTGTCAAGTTTTGGGTGCCATACTTTAAGAAGATATGGACAAATTGTAGAGAGTCACAAGGAGAGCTGCAAAAATAATAAAAGGGTTTAGAAAAGCTGATGTATGTGGAAACGTTAAAAAATCTGGGTATGTTTAGTCTTAAGAACAGAAGACTGATGGTGACCTGATAAGTCTTCAGATATGTTAAGGACTGTTATAAAGGGGAAAATGATCAATTGTGCTCCATGTCTCCTCAAAATAGGATAAGTAATGTGCTTAATCTGCAACATGGAAAATTTAGGTGTTGTATTAGGAAAAACTTTCTAACTATAAGGCTAGTTAAGCTCTGGAATAGGCTTCCAAGGGAGATTGTGGAATCCCTATCACTGGAAGTTTTTAAGAACAGATTGGAGAAACACCTGTCAGGGATGATCTAGGTATATTTGGCCCTGCCTCAGTATATGGGGCTCCTGAGGTCCCTTCCTGCCCTACATTTGTATCAGCCTATGAAGGAGGAGTAGATTGTATGGTAGGTTAACATGCTAGCTTTTTCCTTCTGAAAACTGACTCTGAAGTGAAAATAAATCTGGTGTTGTTTCTCATAATCCCAGGTGGACATTGGTGTGTGCTCCAAAACTACCACACAATAGGCAGTTTTTTCCGCTCAATTTTGGAATATCAGAGGTAGTTCAGGAAAGATGTGTGTATTCAGAGCTGTATGGTGAAACTTGTTCAGCCTTTGCCCACAATTTGGCTCTAGCCAGTTTTGTTTTTCCTTTACTTTCTTGAGCAAAACATTCAAACGTTATCTTTTAAAGTTTTTACAGAACTTCATTTTTTAGTAATTCTTCCAGTTACTGTATAAGTTGTTAACTGTATGCAAAATATTATGTTTTGAATTCAAGAAGCATAATTGCTTACATATTTTGTTAATTTATTTTTTTTCCTATGGAGCATAATTTTAAAATCAGGTTATTTTTATTTTGGAGCTGAACTTTAGGCACCCAGATTTCATGTCAAATATATATATTTGATATAAACATTTCCTGATTTTAGAAAAAGTCTTTAACTACCCTCCTCGTTTCAGATGAGTTCTCTTGCAGCTCATTCTGCTCATGAATTGTAAGAATAACCTGTGACGATATTGTCCTATTCAATGAGTAAGTGATATAATTGTAGCTCAGTTTTAAGCAATAGGACATGGATATTTTGCACCGATTATATCAGAGGGTGTTTTTGTTTAAAATCAAGGAACTTCTTAAACTGTTGTATGCTCATGCACTCTTTTGTCCATTCCCATGGCATCTCAGAGGGTGTTGCTGCAGCTATATTAAAATATTAGCAATGATCAAAATTTCAGTCGTTAATTACTGCAGCAGGAGGAAAAATCAAGTAAAACAAATTACATGCAACATGTACCATTTTAGTCCAAGATTGTGGCTTTCTCATGTGCACAAAGAAGTAAGGGAGTGTAAACCCCTGAAAGCATGGTGTGCATCCTAGGTCACTGTGTGGTGGGGAGAGCTGTCTCCCTGGGGTTGCTATTTCCCTGTCCTGTGCAGGTAGGTCTCCAGTAGGAGATCTGTCTCCTGTCTCCAGCAGGGCTGAAGAATGGGCATAGCCTTGACTTGGCCCCCCTGCCGACCACCAGCACAGTTGAGCCTGTGTGGTGAGGGAAGTAATCAGTAGCGGATGGCTTAGTTTCAGGATGGAACTGGGGAAGGAATTGGGACTCATGCTGTCCCTTGCTTTGGATAAGAGCTGTGGGATAAGAATAAACTCTGTCTAGCTCTAAATTACATTTCCCCTTCTGAGAGTAGTAATGTGCATCTGTATGTTTGTATTAGAACAGTGTAAGATATGTGTTATGAATACAACAGTTTATGTGGATAATTCTACATCACATTTTTCTACTGATTTTGTGTCTGTGGATAATTGGAAGTAAGCACTTCTATCCGTCCTTTTGCAGTAGCATCTCCTTTTTTGGGTTCAGAATCACTTTGTAGTTTTTCCCAGTAAGTAATAAAGATAAGAAGTGGCAGTCCAAAAGCTTATAGTCTTATCGCTCCTGATATATTGAGTGGCCAATTCAAATTTCTGTGTGAGAAGATGAAAATAAGATAGAAAAGCCAAGGTTGTGCTTTAAGGCAACTCCTAACAGGGTGGGATAGCTCAGTGGTTTGAGCATTGGCCTGCTAAACCCAAGGTTGTGAGTTCAATCCTTGAGGGGACCATTTAGGGATCTGGGTTAAAAATCAGTACTTGGTCCTGCTAGTGAAGGCAAGGGACTGGACTCAATGACCTTTCAAGGTGCCTTCCAGTTCTATGAGATAGGCATATCACCATATATAATTATCAACTTGGGGCATATCCTTCATACCAGTGCAACATATAAAAAGTAGAGAATGGGTTGGAAGTCACTGTTTTTCCAAATGGTTTTGCACACTTCCTTCCTGTAACTGGATTCTCTGCCCTTCACAGAATGGGCAAAGGATTAAGACTTTTTGTGCCATGCCTCTCGCATTTCTCTTTGAATAAAGTGGCTCTTATGCTGAAGTTTAGCAAAATTAAGTAATGTTGAAAGATTAGGAATGAACCTGTGGTATTTATAAGGTATTATCACCTTGGTATCTAAGTGCCTGTATAATGTCACCATCTTTCAGTGCATCGGTTTGGTCAGCAAAATTGTCATAGCATGAATTCAAGGCTCAATGATTTAAGTGTCATTTAATAGCTGGGGACATGTTACCACAGCCAGCTTTTGAGACTGTCTTTCTGGTTGGTTTATTTTTTTCTTCAGTGTGTTAGATGTGTTCAGAGAGAACTTCACTACGGACACGTAGCCAAAAACAATGAACTATGGGGATGTGACTGAGCGAGACAGAAGATGTACAAACAAGGATTTGGGTTTTTTGCTAATTACAATTGCTTGCTTTTAGTCACATGAACTAAGCCTTAACTCATTGTGATGCCCCCCCCCCCACCTTTTTACAATCCGTTCAATTTTGGCTGATGTTTGTGAAATGATTATGGACAGTAAAGTGAGCTGTGATAGAGGTACTGTGAAACCATCAGATTCCCACACACGATTACATCCCAAATTCATGCCCTTCTGTCAACTAATGCAATTCATTAATTTAAAGTTACTTAAACAGTAATGAGATATGTATGTTTTCAGGCATATCTGCATATATACTTATAGTATAATGTACCCTACATGCTCTTATGTGAGGAGAAATTTTATAACAGTATCTGCAAAATTTTACTGACTTTTTTTTTTAAATTCTATTTCCAGGCAAGAGAACTTCAGACCCTCCACAACCTACGAAAACTCTTTGTTCAAGACCTCACCACTAGAGTCAAAAAAGTAAGTTCAAATCTTACTTGGATTTTATTTTAACACAATCTATCTCCTTCCCCCAGTAAAAATCTTGCCAGGCTATTATATTGCGTAGTGTATATAATTCCTGATGTAAATCCAGCAGACTTGTAATTTATTTATCAATGTTCTTATACCATGCCCAATTATCTTGGTTTCTGAGAGCTTGCTGTTCCCCTGCTGGTTGTACTCTGGGGGAGTGAGATTTGGAGTGCTTTCAGCTCTGTCTAGGAAAGTTTGAATTCTGCTTCAGCGCCTGTTTTTGAGGCTTTTCCCTCTAACTAGTTATTCAGTGCAATGGGCTGATCTCACTTATCAGTTCAGTTACTGACTCAGAGTTAGTGAACCAGAACTTACCCAAACTCATACCTAAAACTTGTGCTGACCTGAGCCGTAATTGTGGGCTGTGGTTCTTCTTTATGGTTCAAAACTCCTCATCCTTTCCTCAAGCAAAATAAATTTGAGAAATTCATTGTGCACCTCTGATATATGATTTTTAGCAGAATTTAAGGTTTTTTTTATCACGGAGAAACTGAATTTTTTGTCAACATGAAAGCTAGTCAAAAGGTTGCACGGCACTCCCTTTTCCAGATCCTTAAGGTTTTTTTGTGAAGGTTTTTATTTGTTTAATTTCCACATTGAGGGAATGTAGCTGCTGAGAACACAAAATGAACAGAAAAAGCAATGTCTTTTTTGACCTTTTTGTTGAGAAGTAGTCTCCCTTTCGGGAGCTTACAAGACCCCCCAAAACCCTAGCTTTTCCCTCTCTCTGGGTTCATAGTCTTCGCTCTAATTCTATAATTTGCTCTCTGTGCAGAGTGTTGAATTGGATAGCGATGATGCAGGAGGAAGTGCTGCTCAGAAGCAGAAAATTTCCTTTCTTGAGAACAACCTGGAGCAGCTTACAAAGGTTCACAAACAGGTGGGACTAATACTCCTGACTTCGATTTTAGCAGTCACTCTTTAAATAGAAAGTGGGCTAGTCTAGTAGTTTGTTTTCTTCAGTTAATTTTTAACCCTGGTCTTCCCTGAAATTCTAGCCATAGGAGAATCCTGTTAACGTGTTACTATTTTATATTATTCCAAATCACATTTTTAATTGACCTTTTTGATAGATGATTTTGTAATTAATTGAGACTAATTATCTATATAATTACTCCCAGGGTAGTTTATTGAAGGTAATTTGCCTCCAATATTGTTAGATTGGTTGAAATAATGTTTAAATTGCCAAAATACCCATGATATTCAGTTAGACTCCGATTTACTCCTGATGCAATGAATTTTGAGTTGGTCTCCTGCACTCACAATGTTTGTATAATGAATGCATGTGCCATGAACATGTGATGCTTGGCATAAATATATGTTTGTGTACATTTATGCCAGTCTAATGTGCTTTGGTAATTGTTTGGGCAAGACTTTGTCAGTGTGTCTGTACAACATTTAAAAAACCCAAAACTGATAGTTAACTTCAGTGCCCTTTTACATAGGGACTAGAGATGAACAAAGCTCCCCGTTCGTGTGCATACACAAACACACACATCCCTCATTGGACTTGTCCCTTTGTTTCCCCCTGCTCTCCTCTGTTGCTGGCTCTGTGACTGTTCTTTCCCATCTCTAAACGGGTTTGTGGGTATGACCTATCTTGCCAACAGTGGTTCATGGCTTGAGGGAGAAATTGGGAACTGACAGCAGGGTGAAGTGGAGTGTAGCATGGAAGAGAAGAGGTAGGGTTCTCTATTCAGGTTAAGGACTGGTTCCTCCCAAGCATCCTGATGCTGGCCCAGCTCCTGGCAGCCAGAAACCCATTCTCCCTCTGTGATGAGGAATGCCCACTCACTTCCAGTAGTTCATCTGAAACAGTAAAAAACTAGCTGTTCCCCCAATATGTTAAATATCTGTGGGTAGTCAGTGTTCTGAGGGTTAATGAATTCATTATTGCTTGATCATTTTTTCCCCTTTGTGAGGTTTCAGCAGCAGCAGACTGATTGATTCAACAAGCTGTAAATCCTTACTGAGGTAGACTAGGCTCTGTTTCACATGCATTTAACCACTAATGATGGTACAGTTCAAGAAGGGAGTGCTGAAGGCAATCTAATACATGAAGCAGTCTTGTTAGTAGCATGAAGTTTAAGCATATGGAACACAAAGAGCATCTCTAGTTTGATCTTGTATGAATCTGGACAACAAGCTATGGATTTATTTATCTTTGAAATTAAATTTAGGCAGATTTATTTCCTAAAGAGAGTGTTGAGGTTTACAAATTAAATACAGTCGTCACTAAAAGAGGTTTGACTCTTGCTTTCCTTGTATAGCCAAAATTTCATTGTTGAACTTCTCTTAAAACAGCATTGTGTAGCTCGAAAGCTTGTCTATCTCTCTCACCCACCAACAGAAGTAGGTCCAATAAAATATATTACCTCACCATCTTCTCTTGCTAGTATCCTGGGACCAACACATCTATTAAAACAAAACATACAAAACTTTCAGGTTTTCAGTGGAAGAACAAGGGAATACCAGCTCCTAAATCATTATAGTTGAAAAACCTCCTCTTTCCTGTGTACTTTACAATGAATTTTACAGAACCCTATTTGTTTTGCCCCGGTACATTTCTGTAAGGATGACAGTGAAATCTTCTATCCCCGCAGGACATGATGGCTTATCCACTAGACCACATGGCTTTGCAAAGGGCGTAATACCATTTCTTCTTCTTCCTACTACAGTTGGTACGTGATAATGCAGATCTTCGTTGTGAGCTTCCTAAGCTGGAAAAACGACTTCGAGCTACAGCAGAGAGAGTTAAGACTCTGGAGAGTGCACTGAAGGAAGCCAAGGAGAACGCCATGCGGGACCGCAAACGCTACCAGCAGGAGGTAGATCGCATTAAAGAGGCTGTAAGAGCCAAGAACATGGCAAAGAGAGCACACTCTGCTCAGATTGGTAAGGACATAAACCAAACAAAGTATTGGGTTGTTCACAAACTTTGTGTACATTTTAAGAGTGCTGTGATAGTAGAAGGCATCCAGGGCAAACTATTGATTCCCAGCTATGTTTTGTCAGTGCACCATTCCTTACAGGAAGGACGCTTCCATGGGCGGCAGGTAATGAAAACTGGGGAAGGCTAAGCCTCTCCAAACCTCCGCTGATGCTGAGGCCAGGGCATGGCGGGGCTCAGAGTTCCTCCAGGTGGCCCAGGCTAGGGGCTCCTTCGGACTGATCTGGGTGGCCAGGACCCGGGCCCCTCTGGACTGCTCTGGGCACCAGAGGGTTGGTCAGGGGGCTCGGGTTCCTCTGGGTACCAGCTGGGAGGTTTGGGGATGGGTGGATTGGGAGTGGAGCTTCTGGCAGAGTAGGGTGGGGCCTCAGACTGAAGGGCTGAGGCAAGGGTATAGCCTCCCCGAACAGGTGTGCACACCACACCCATGGCCACTTCAGGGTCCTCACGTTTGTAGAACATAACCCACCTGAAGGATAAAGGTCCTCAGATATTTGTTTACTGATTTAGCTAGCTTAATGTGTCTTGTGTACTTCTAATGACCTTTCTTAAGTTGGACTGTCTCTTCCATTCCCCTTGTTGCTCTTCCTCCCTCTTCTGTCCCCTTTCTCATCCTCTCACTTCTGTGCACACTTTATTTTAAAATGCAATTGCTGTGCAGCTTAGGGATGCCTGGTGCCACCAGGGCACTGGACAGACTGCACGCATAGCCATGTAGTGTTTAAAGTGGAATTCATTGTGGAAATGTGTTCAAATCGTGTGGTGAAGCACACTGGAAAACCTGAGGGGGGCAGCAGGGAGCATATATACTTAACTACTTTCATTCTGCTTCCTCCAGAAAGTCCCACAAAGATCTGTCTCATCTCCGCCATAGTAGTGGGAGGAAAGTGGGCATATGCAAGTACCTGGCTGGCCAACCCAAGCAGTGGTCACCATGTACAGTCTTCCCCACTCAGAAGGACTTCACGGAGAAGTCCTGTTTCCAGAAGCAGAATGTATGAGGTGTTTGTACAGAGGAATGATCACTGGCAGAAAGCAGGTGCAAGTGATCACCTTTGCAGCATGTGTCTGTGGGCAGGGTGAGGGAAATTGTCACTTTCCCCACAGTCAGAATGTGGCCCAAACTATTCTAGATGTCAGGAAATGCCTAGAACAGTTACTTTTATAACAGTAGAGTGATGTGCTAGAGCAGAAAGTGAGGTGCAATTGCTGCTATGAGTGCTAAATTTTGTTTTGATTTTCACGCTACAGCCAAGCCTATCCGTCCTGGCCATTACCCAGCATCTTCTCCAACAGCTGTTCATGCTATCCGAGGAGGAATGTCAAACTCCAGTTACTACCAGAACATGAAATAAACAGTGAGTGAGTGACTTTTAGATCTGTTGCTGTTCAACATTCACTCTTTTTATATCCCATTCTTGTTCTTAGAAAACCTGTGAAGACTTTTTTTATGGAATCTGTTTTTCTGGTGGTTTAGTTATGAAGAACAAAAATAACCACTGTAGTGAGAAGGAATGCACTGTCAGAACACTTTGAAAGCTGCTGGTTTAGATTCTGTCCTTTTTCATTATATCCAGACCTGAAGAAGAGCTCTGTGTAGCTCAAAAGCTTGTCTCTCTCTTCAAGAGAATTTGGTCCAATAAAATATATTACCTCCCCCACCTTGTCTCTCTGGGAACAACACAGCTACAACACTGTGCAAGCATCCTTCTCATTGTGGATGTTCTTTATGTAAACTGAACTGTTATTACAAATATAGGCTGAAATATGGAATGTACAAAAGTAAAACCTATGTTATATGGAGAAGATTCCCCATGTACAGTGACTGCCCTTGCAAACTTTTCATTTTTTGCTTTGGATAACATAATGTGCCCGCATTGTTTGCAGTATTCCCTATATTTAGGGTAGAGAATACCCAGGGTATCCAGGGGTAATGCTATGTAGCTGAAGAGTTTAAGAGCAACTGTTTTGTGTGTGCGTGAACGCATGGAGAAATGGGCTGTTCAGTGATTCTGGATGCTTGGGTGAAGAAGATGTCTATTGGACCCCATTCAGAATGTGAACTTTCAGAAGCAAATCTCATGCCATAAAGGTGAGAGACCACTTGAGAGATGGAGCCATCTGGGAGGTCATTCCTTTAGCAATAGAGGCCTATCTTAACACATATACAGTGAATGCTGCTTATGGAAAGTGGCATGCCAAAGGGGAACAAAAAGCAGCAATCTGGAAACTTTGTAGGATTTACAAAAACTGGTGTCATATAAAAATGCTGATGAAAAGTGTTCTGTTCCTAATGCAAAATGGAGGAAAGTGAAATTAGGCAATTTTTCTTTAATTAGCTTTGGCTTTATCCTGTACTGAATTAAGGTGACTGTAATTCCAGACAACAGGCAAGCAGGGCAAGTTTCAGAGAGAACCATCCTTTGTTTTAATCCTTTGCAGCTGTTACACAGCAATTCAATTTCTTGCACTACATTATACCAAACTCAATAACGTGAACAGCTAGAGCACTGGTACTTGTAGTAAATTGAAGGGAGAGCAATATGTCAGTGGGCTGATGCCTCAGCCACTCTGCCATTTAGCTGGAGGAAGGGAATCGGTGTTGGCCAAAATGTTGAAATTAGCTCTATGTTTTTACAAGGAAAGTTAAAGGGGAGTTGGGTTGTTTATATTAGAACTGGGTGGGAAACAATTTTCTAGTCCTGCAAAAATGTTGGAGATTTAAAAAAATGTTCCCATGTCAAATTGGGATGCAAAGTCAAAATTGCAAATTTTCACAAACCAGAAATCCAAAAAATAATAGGTTTGGATCAATCAAAACATTTTGTTTTGATAATTTTTAAATGTTTTATATTTATTTTGACCATTTTTTTAGTGTAATTAACATGTTTTGAACCAGGAAACCAGAATTTTTGTTTTGAAAATGTCAAATTGAAACATTTTGATAACTTCAAAATCTTTAAGTTGAAAATTTTTCATCAAAACCTACCCCTTCCTGTGAAAAAAGTTGTTTTGATGAATTGGCATTTTCTGATGGAAAAGATGTTGTTTAGAAAAAAAATTCTGCCCAGTTCTAGTTCATGTATTGTGATTTTCACTGATATTTGGTGGTGAAGATCTTACTGCATTGTAAACAAAGGTGTGAATGGCAAAGCTGGCTTTGGGGAAAGCTTTTTTCCCCCCTAGATCATACAATACAAGCAACATTCAGGATATACAGTAGAGGCAATTACACTACATCAAGCATCACTACAGTTTTAATACACTATCTGCAGAATCAGAACATCTTTCATGTGTTGTTCCCTCCTTCCCTGTCTCATTGTGATATTTGTGTGTGTGTGTGTTTTTTGAAGGCATCACTGTTTATATGCACAGATTTATTTATAGAACATGCACATTTTGATTAAGAAACTAGAACAATACGAAGTCAACATGACACACCTCCAGTGGATTAAAATCTGGCTAACTGACAGGTCTTCATGTTATAGTAAATGAGAAATTATCATTGAGTGTTTCTAGATGCAGTGTCCAACCTCAGAGATTGGTTGTCCTTATGCTACCTAACATAAAATCATTGCTGATGAAGTTTGCAGATGACCCAAATATTGGGGAAGTGGTGACTAATGAAGAGGACAGGTCACTGATACAGAGCAATCTGGAGTGCTTGGAAAATTGGGTGCAAGCAAACATTTTGTGTTTTTAGTAAGGTCAAATGTAAAATCATGCATCTAAGAACAAAGTGTATAGGCTGTACTTACAGAATGGAGGACTCTCTCATGGGAAGCACTGACTGAAAAAGAGTTTGGGGTCATGGTGGATAATCAGCTAACATGAGCTCACAATGTGATGCTGTGGCCAAAAGGGCTGCTAATAATTATATTAATAATATCCAGCTCTTGTATAGCATTTTTCATTAGTAGATCTCAAAGTGCTTCACAAAAGGAAGTCAGTTTCATTATCCCCAGTTTACAGAAGGAGAAACTGACACAAGGAGGTGAAGTAACTTGCCCAAGGTGTCACAGCAGCCAGAGGCAGAGCCAGGAACAGAACCCAAGTCCTGGTCCAGTGCTCTATCCACTGAGAGACACTGTCTGCTCCCCAGTGCAATCCTTGGGTGTACAAACAGGGAAATATTGAGCAGGCATAGGAAGGTTATGTTACCTCTGCATTTGTCATTATTGGTGATGGCTGTTGGATCACAGTGCCCATTTCTAGCGTCCACAATTCAAGAAAGATGTTGAAAAATTGGAGAGGGCTCAGAGAAGAGCCATAAGAATTATTAAAGGCTTGGAAAACCTGCCTTTATAGTAGATTCAAAAGACTCAATCTGTTTAGCTTAACCTTTTCTAGGATAGGCTAAATAGATTAAGGGGTGACTTGATCAGTGTGTTACGAATCCCTGTATGGGAAACAGAAATTTGGTAATAGTGGCCTTTTCCTTCTAGCGGACAAAAATATACCAAGATTCCATGGCTGGAAGTTGAAGCTGGATACATTCAGACTGGAAATGTGGCACAGATTTTTATCATTGAAGATAATTAACTATTGGAACAACTAATTAAGGGCTGTGGTGGATTCTCCGTCATTGGAAATATTTAAATCAAGACTGGATGTATTTCTAAAAGATCTGCTCTAGTTTGACTTTAGCTATTGGATGTGAAGCAGGTATTAATTCAGGAAAGTCCTATGGCTTGTGTTATGTAGGAGATCAGAGTAGGTGATCACAGTGGTCCCCTTCTGACCATAAAATGGATGCATCTATGAAGCCTAATCCTTTAACCAGTTTGCTGGCTTTAAATGTTTCCTCTCATCTCTGTTTTCTCAGCTTTGCCTAAGCATCGCCTCCATGTACAGCTTTGATATGTTCCTGTGGCGTTTTCCTCATCTAGGAATTTTTCTCTGTATATTTAGATTGTGGCTAAATATCCCAACTCTGATATAGTTTATAGTTTGTTCATACATTCTTTATTGATTTACATTAGCTCCTTGAATGTGAAGCTAGTTAAAAATATTTGCCAAGCAGTGAGAACCATGAATGTTCTTCAGTATTTGTGCACCAGGTGGAGCCTGTCTGACACTCCTGAAAATGTTTTTTTAAAGGAATTGCTTATGAAGGAAGGAAATGTGGTTGGTTGGAGCCCACCCACGTTCCCTTTTTGTCCATGGCTGTTTCACAAATTTGTTTCCTGTAAAGGCTGGAAATTCCTAGCCATCTGATTATCCTGCTTTCTCAGCAGATTCATCATCTCTAGTAAATGTGGCCAGGATTACCACTGAAATAGTGTGCTAATGTCACATGGTTAACTCCATGCTGATGTTCATGTTAATACCTAAGTTTTTTGTAAACATATTGTTGGCTTTTTTATATTTTCTACATTTTCCTGGCAGATTTCAATTGAAAAACTATTAGTTAACAGTTTAAATTAGTCACGAGGATTTCAAATGAGCAAAGTGGCTTCTACTGGGAGGACCAGGAATATATCCTCTCTCATGCATTATTTACTTTGTAACTCTTTGTCTCCTAAAAGTGCCTTATTTCTTCAATATTTTAAAATTCTAATTATTATTTTAGGCAGTTAGTAGCTTTACTTAGCTGTACAGTTCCATCGCACTGACTAAAATGACTTGGACTCTAGCCAGGTGCCTGTCAGTTGTGAAAGAGACTGGGGGATGGTTACCTTCTTTCCAGTGATTTTGACTTTTCCCCCTTCCCTTAAAGATGGCTCTTATTCTGCTATTTTGTGACTCTTCCCTGGTTTCTTTTTTGAAAGTTTGCTGTTTGCTTTAGGCACTAAGCATTCTTGGATACTGTGTGTTTTTTGCTGAGAATGTCTCTTGTCATACATGCATGCAAACCATCCGTCTAATCACATTCACACTATTTAATATCCTGTGTGGGTTGTTTTTGCTGCTTGTGTTTGCCCTGAGCCCTGTTGCTACAGGCAGCATATTTTTGCTATAGATGAATTGGGCAAGCCTTTGCTGGGGTTTTTCGTGTATTAGCTCATTCTTAATTGAAGTTTGCTTTTGGGTCTTGCCAGCAACATAACCTAAGAACTTCATTGTATTGTCATCTACACATAATTACAAAGGAAAAGTGTACAGTAAGAGGCCTATAAGAAGTTTTACAGCAAGAACTATACTGGGAAAAATAAACTGTATCAGTGTATACCGAGTGTGCTTTTAGAAAATCATCTGCACAAAAGTACAATAATAAATGGCAACATCAAATTTGCTACAAAGCAGGTGCAGGAAACCCTCAAACAGAACTGCAGAAGTGGTCATCTTCTCAGAGATGCCCTGTTCGCTGCTTCCATGTTCTAGGAGCAGACTGTTACTGAATACCCTGTATCAACAGACCTTGGAACTAAATCTGGCTAAAACTGGAAATTTCCTGCAAACCAAATTGATTCTGAATTTTAATTTCGGACACACTGACACATGATGTTTCTGAAACGAAACATGTCCCCTGGATCAGCAGCTGTGCATGAAATTGAGGTAATTCTTGAAAGTTTGTCTAACCTGAGATGTCTTCACAAAACATTTTGGGTTCATCAAATCAGCATTTTTGACAAAACTGTCATATATACTTTATATTAATTTTTTTTTTCAAGTTTTTAATCCCACTAGAACAGAAAACCAACACGGCTATAAACTGGATTCTGTTTTGGTACTTGCATCATCAATAGAATTTTTATTCAATTTCCAGTTGCAGAACCAAATTCACTCTGTTACATCTATGCAATCCTATTAAAAATGGGACGTGTGTAATATAAGGTAGTTTTTGATATGGGGAATATTCTTACTGATCACTATGCTGGGCCATAAAAGACATTACTTGAATTTCAGATCCTAGAATATGGTGGTTAGCGATTGGTCAACTGAGTAACTTTGATCTGAAAGTCACTGATACAATAAATACGGAACTTCATGTTACTATTTTTAGAGTTGCTACTTCAGAATATAACTATATGCTTTAAATTTTTTTTCTTTTAACTCAATTATGTTGCCAAATCTAGGAGGGCAACTTCATTCTCCAGTCCATTAAAATTCCTTGGTCAATTTACTGACTTGCTTACTCTCTGAGATTACGTTGGCCCTGCAGCTAAGGGCCAGTACTCTGTAACCAGGCTGAGCAAGTGATTCCTGGCTAGATACAGTAGTCCAAATGCTTTGAGATCTTTGGATGAAAGACACTGCATAACTGTCAGTATATTATTAAAATGCAGTGTCTTGCACAGATACTCACACAGATTATTTTCACAGCATAGCTGATAAGTCATCACCATTGCACCCCATCATTTGAATTGTTTTAGAACTCTTGAAATAAAATTGTTCCCTGCTGAACTTCCTTTATAATCTTTTAACAGCAATGAAACAGGAATGTGATTCCTACATGAACTGTTTATTGTCAAGTGGCTTAGCCTACCCTATCTCCCGAATGGAAATTTTATGACATGATGAGGGAAGTTATCTTAATAGCCCATTGATCATTTCACACTAGAGATAATAGTCATTTATTGCTGTTGGTCTGGTCATTGATGTTAACTTATTAATCACAACATGGCAAAGCGTTTGTCAGTAAGTCAGTGCTATTTTTGCTATTTCTGCTAGCTCCAGTGGTGCACAGATTTGGATAAGCAGTTATAAATATAAAAAGCTAGATCTGGACAAAAAAACCAAATCACTCAATCAAGACTTTAATTGCCCCATCATGGTCCCATTGCGCTAGGAGCTGTACACATCTAGTAAAAAGATGTCTTTAGCTCAAGGAACTTAGCATATGACAAGACAGCAGGTGGAGGAAAGAGAGATGGGGAATGAGGAGAAAAAAGGAACAGGGAAATAATTGGCATAAGTAGCAGTCATAGCAGATCAGCTGCTTAACCACTGTCAAGTGTTTCATAAGCATCATGTCAGAGGTGTTAGGCCCTGTCCACATTAGAGAAGTTTGCAAAATGTGCAAACCTCAAATGTAGATTTGCTGCACTGATATAAAGTGTTTTTTTTTTTGCTAGTGTGGCTACTCCATTAATTTGCTAGATAACTCTTACCAGTGTCATCTTCACTTCACATAAGTGCACTGTGTATGCATTAGAAGCTGGCCCAGATATAAGTACATCAATGTAGTTACTCTGGTGCCAGTGTCTAATGGAGAAAGAACATCAAGGAATTGTAAATTTCTACTTTGGTTCCACAATTAGTTAGCCTGTTCTGAACCAATTCTTATCATTACAAACGCAGAGTAGATATACTAAAGCTGTTCAAAATTTTTTGAATTTCAAAGAAACGTTTTGAATTTACAAATTTTGACTTTTGTGTGGTGGAAGATTTTCGTTTTATTTATAAAAATCTCTTCCTCCTTGTGCGCGCACACAGTCTCCTACTGACTAACTGCAAATCACACCAAATACCAGAATTTGGTTGAGCATTTTAGTTTCTGTGATGCTCAGCCAGGGAATGTAAAGATACATGGCCAAGTTAAAAACTACATTTAAAAGAAAAGTCAACTTTTGTATTACTAAATGCAACTTAAACTTTTTAAACTGCAAATTTCAAATGGCTCATTTATTTTTCACCATTCATCTGGTGAAGAGGAGAAGGGATGGTGCAGGGGGTGAGAAGGAGGTTGTTGAATTTTGCTCGGTTTGGACATTGCAAACAGAGTAGTCAGTTTTCACTTTCTGCTTTTCATGCTGTCATACAAATGTCTAGGTTGCAAACATTGCAGGGAATGCTCAAACCTAAATGAGCTGTGTTCATGTATTTTTTTTAAGTTATAAAAATAATTTGTATTAATAAAAACAACAAGGATTCTGGTGGCAACTTAAAGACTAACAGATTTATTTGGGCATAAGCTTTCATGAGTTAAAAAACCACTTCTTCAGATGCTAGTGAGGTTATTTACCCACGAAAGCTTATGCCCAAATAAATCTGTTAGTCCTTAAGGTGCCACCGGACTCCTGATTGTTTTTGTGGATACAGACTAACACAGCTACCCCCAGATACTTGTATTAATAGCAGCTTTTTTTAAAAAGTGAATAAATAAAATACAAAGTCAGGGCCTGACTGATCCTTGAAGTGTGACTGTAGTAATTCACATTGTTGACTTTGAGCTGGCTGCTGAAGAAGAGAAAAAAAATGCAGCAGTTCTTGTTCTGGGGGCATGCCCAGAGCAGTGTGGCACTATGGCCATTCATGGCTGCTCAGTGGCTTTTGGGGGGCTGTGACATCCAGGCATAGTTTAAAGCATTCCTGATTCTGCTCCAATTATAGCTGGGGCTGGACCTGCCTCCACAGTCCCAGGAATTGGGAGCAGAAAAGTGACACTGAGCAGAGCTCTGGTGCAGCTGAGGATCTGAACCTTGGAGGGTCAAGTGTGGAAAGCCAAAGCCTTTCACAACTCTCTCTCTCTCTCTCACACACACACACACACACACAAACCACCTTTGTTAGAAAGAAGCTTAATGAACACAAAAGCATTCCCCAAGACTTCATTTGCTACCAGCACTCCAGCAGCACTACTCTGAAATGCTGACCTGCAACCTGGAAATCATTATCCAGATAATGATATACAAATAAGCAAGCTGGTATGCGTGGAGCCCATTATCTGTGTGGAAATACCAGACTAGCCAATGATAGGTAGGAAAACTACAAATGTATTCAGTTCTCCCTTGATGATGTATGAATGTCTTCATGTTTCAGCCCTCAAGGAGACTTGTTCCATGCTACTCCCACTCTTATTTGATATTTGCTGAAATTTGCATGACACTTTATTTGGTAAGAGGTGGGGAAATTCAAATGGAAATACTTTTACAATAGAAGTAATGCCACTCTGTGGTCTACTGAAATTTATTAAAGCAATATGTATTGGGATCTGTATAAATGAAATACTGTGTAAACACAGGCCAGTCATGTATATCTGTGCCTTTTCCTAATCCTGAAATCTGTGGTATGTTCCCAGCACCTCCCCATCCTTATGCAAGCTAGAACATTATTTAATCAACCAATAAAAAGTATATATTAAAAACTGCTTTGGTTAGTTGGCAAGAATTTACAAGCAAAGTGAGAAGAAGCTGACATACTGTCCCTGCATTTGTTTCAAAGCAAACTTAAAGAACAGAATTCAGTGTTTTGGTATTGAAAACACAAGTAAGAAGAAATGTTGGCTCCATTGACTTTTTAATTGTGTTTTGAATAATGGCATTTATTCTTTTTTTTTATTTACAATAACAAACTTACAAGAAAAAGTGAATAAGTAAGACTTTGATCATCTTCTAATCTCCAATTGTTGTTATAACCAGGCATGCAGAAAAGTATTAAATATATTAATTATATATAATGGGAAGTCTGTGACATGATTTAAAATCAAATATTTTTCTTGGAAGCCAATTCTTCCAAGTTGCTGTTTGTGAAATTATTTTAATGTACTTTAAGTAGCTTTCCCTTGTACTTGGCTGTTTTATATACCTTGAACTTTGTTTCCTAAAATTATTTGTTTCCATTATTTGTGGTAGATAAGAAAGATGTAGGTTGTACGAGCAGCTGAATATCTCTGTGTTAAGACATACGTTGAACCTTTGGATGTGATTTTGTTTGTTTTTCTTTATCCACATCCTGCTGTGGTTACAAACTCAAATACAGATGTGTTCCTTACTAAATAATATTTAGACAAATGGGCTTGATAGTAAAGATACTTAGCTACCTAAAACCACCTTTAAATATATCCCATTCTGAAATTGTACATCTCTATTGTTATATCCATATACCTAGCAATACAGGGAAAGCCCTATTAAAAGGTTGAGGGTGAAAAAAGGAAAAAAACAATTAAGTACTCTGATTGTAAATAGTCCAGTGGGACATATTTAAATAAGGACACCCTATTACATTTTAGATGGAAAAGAATGATTTTCACCACGGTTATTAATGTCTTTATGTATTGTGCCAATTTTGTACTAGGGACTTTAAAAATAGATAAGAAAAAATTCCCTGCCCTCATAGCTTACTGTCTAAGGCCCCATCCTGCAAACGCTTAGATGCATGTTTAACTTTAAGCAGATGAGTAATCCCATTTATGATATCTGGACTACTCCCATGCTTAAAGTTCTTTATGTGAGTACAGGATTGGGCCCAATAAATGTTCCCTTGCTGACCTAAATGTTCACTAACTTTTTTTTCTCTCTTCTCCTCTTTTGACAGGTCAGGCTCCACATAGCATGTTAAAAGACAGACATTAATTCACTGATATTTTTTTTTCTTCTTCAACCTGCTCTGTGTCCTGTTCATCATGTACTTTCTACAGCCATCTGCAATGCACTCTTTTCAAATAATTTGAGCTTCATAGAATCTCCATGTGTACAGAAGTGTGTTCAGCTCAGCTCTTCTTTGGAAACATACAATATCTGTAACATATCCATCTAAGTAACAATAGAAGGTCTGCCATTCAAAATATCTTCCATTGACTTCATTTTACCCCTTGGCCCTGGTTAAGTTGGGGCTTCTCTGCTGGCACTGATGCTGTTTGAAGTACTCTGTGGCATCAGTAAATCCTGACTTCTGGCATCAAAGAGTTAATCATTCATCAACCAAGTGCCATCAAAGGCAGTTGATTGTGTTCTGTCATGACTGATTTACTGTATAATATACATATTATTTTATATTTTTAGGGGATGAAAATGTGCTGCTATATTATTAAAATAATTTAAACACATTTTCTGAAGTAAATTTCCCCAAAGAAGCATTTTTAATATCCTGGTAAAATCTTTGGACCTCTATAAAAATATTCTTTACTATCATACCTATTAAAGGTCATACGATGGAATGGAGAGAAATCTGTTAGTATAGCATTACATTTTGAAGTTCAGTGGTCACACAAATTATCTCAACATCTGATCTGCTTGTAATTCTGCCTATGACGATATGAGTATTCCCTGAATTTGATAGCTAGCCATGAGTTTATAAGCAATGTTCATCATGAAATTCTGAAAGTTTTCAAAATGCTGCAGAAATCTTATTTGGGGAAAAAAGTGAGATGCTTCCCCCTCCCATCATGTTTCTGACAAGCCCTGATATGTTCATACTGGAATTCAGAAATGGGAGCTAATAGTCTCTTGGGTACCTAGAGAAAATTCTATTGAGTGTTCCTAAGAGAGCATGGGGGTACATACTTCAATTGTGCTGTGCAAAAAGAATTTATGAAGATGGCACATGTTAATACAGCATTGTGCAAGGGCAAAGAATGTAAATAAAAAATTTGTACTGAAACTTGATAAGATGCAAGTCTGCCTCTGGATAGCTTTAGCTCATTCAACCAATAATGAGACTACTTGCCTTTTTTGGATTCTCTTTTAGTGCCAGATACGAAGTTTCCATCTTCACAGCAGGGAGCACTGGAATCACCATGGAAAAGCTAGGTCAGCAGGCCAAAGTCAAAGCTCTTACGCTGGATACCTACTGCTTTTGTTTTACATGTGCATATCAAACTATGTCTTAAAGCAGTATAGATTTCAAGATGACTAAAGCAAGAGTATAGTCCTTTAGTCTTGGTTGCTGCTGTTTGTTTTTATTTAACGTTAGGGTTAGTTTTGGGGTTCTGAATGTGTTGTGTGTGTTGGTAGACATATATTTAAAAATATTTAACCTGCTACAGAGAATATCTAAAGATTCTGAATTGACTTCAGACATTTTTTTTCCTACAGAAATTATTTAGAAAGCTTTCAATTATAGCACAGTAAGTTGGATTTAATTTATTTTTTTTAAATGTTGCACTATTTAGGGAGGATTTTGTTAAAAGTATTTAAAGACTGCAAATTTGCATTTAATTTATTTTGTATTTTCCTAGGTTTCATTTCTTCTATTTTTCTTTAAATATGTGCATAGGCACCATCAGGAAAATGAACTGTGAACTTGTCATATGCGATTTCCAGTAATGGGACTATTTCAAAGTTACCCTGTTCTATCTTGATAGCTGTATATAGCTAAAATTTGTATATTTAACAAAGTATCAACTCTTTTCTTCTTTTGTTTCTAAAACCATTGTCTGAGTGGAATGCCAACTATGAATTATTATCAAACATTCTGTATCTTTTCTTCATACACTGAAGTCATGTAACCGGACTACGGTAGAACATGTTTTTCCTGTATCATTGATTTGAAATCTGTCACACAGCTATATTTAAAAATTGCTTCTAGCTTAAAACAAAGCCCAAGTTCCACATTAGAACAAAAAGCAAAATCATCCTGTTATGCATAACAGTTTAGATAGATAGTTATCTTCAGTTTCATTGATAAGTTAGCTCTGATGTCTCTTAGATAATCCTGCTAGTGCTGATCAGCCAGTCAGTCCATCTAGCTTAGATCACTTAAGCGCCTCAGAGTTAACTTTGAGATAACTCTATCACTGAAATGCTGAAGAGGGATATTATACTGTAATCCTCAAAGTGGAGGACTGAAAATTTATATAATTTGAACTCATGAATGTGTTGCTATAATTTCTGCTGCTGCTAGTATCTTCCATTCTTAAGACTATTTTAGGTAAGGGTTTAATTTCATTTAACATTTTTGTACTACTTTTTACAGTATCTTCTATATTTTATACACAAATGGAAACCACACCTCTGCTACTAGAGTTCAAAAGTCTGTATTTTGCTATTTCACTTAATACTGTTGTGGTTCCTTGGTATTGGCCGCCCCAAGCATCTGCTTCTTTAGCTGGTGCCTGGAGCCGGCCCTGCTTTTTCTTTCCTTTTTGAATGTCATATTTCATATTTATTCTAAATGTTTGCTTGCAAGGAAATTAATTTAAATAATTTAGATTAAATTTCATATGTAAAACTGTACACAGAACAAGTTTTACTAAGGTAATGGAGATGCTTTCATGGATTGACTTGCAATATGGAACTAAAGTGCACATTTTTCATTTTGCTACTAATTAACAGCATGTTCCTGCTCAGTTGTTTTTTTACTAATGAGTTCTATTGTGTTTTATCCTCAAATTCATCTTTTATTTATTGAAATGTGTTTTTGGTTTTGCTGAAAGTAAGGATCCTGGCTGATATGTGCAACCAAGTGTGTATGTCACCAAACAAGGGTGAGAATAGATTATCCTGAATGTATTGGAAACTTTTAAAAATAGATTCTTAACTATGTTAATATCTGTCTACAACAGACTTCTGAGTGACTTTTTTAAACTTAAATTTATGAAGAACCAGGAATTAACATACCTTGCAGTTCTCAGGTAAACTTGTAACTGTAGAATATGTGAAATAGAGTGCAATCCTCATCAGTACACTAAATATGAACAAATCTCTAACTAAACCAAATCAGTCTTTGGATTCCATATATCTGAAAGGAATAAGTATTTGAGGATTGTGGCTTCATACAATAGTGTGAATGTAATTTTCCTTGTGGGTGGGGGGACAGCAAGGTTGGGACAATAACTTTTTATAATATAAAGTAGATACCCATGACAAGAAAGGGAATCATTAAATCAAACTAGCAGGATAATCTTAATTGACCTTTGCTATGATATTTTTGCTTTAAGGACTTTATGAACTGAAAAACACACAAATATCTGCTAAACAAACACAGAAACAACACTTCAGAGTCTGTCTTAAACAATTTTGTCAATCTGAAATACTTGTAATTTCAGGAGGACTATGGGGACTGAGGCATTCTGTAGAATTATACGTGTCTAGTTTGTAAAGTGTGTAATGTGTACTGCAGATGTGTATTTTCTGGCCTCTGTGTATCTGTACAGTAGTGTTCATTTTAGGAAAAATTAAACTGTGGACACGTTTTGGTGGTAACAAGGGGAATAAATTGCCACTACAGCAAATGATGCTGTAATGTATTAAACTCTTTACAGCAGATCTGAACCCCTCTCCCGCTTCCATGGGTAAATCTTTTAATCTTGGTTCTAAAATACTATCTATTAAAGATGTATGGATACACTGGCAGACTGCATGATGTATCATCTAAAAACTGGTGAAGTGGAAAATAAACTTGAATTAAACTTTCTTGTATGCTGTGTTTGTGGCATGTATTAACAATGTCTATGGTGCCGACATGTCTTATTGGCTTTTTTCACCAAGAAATCTCAGCTCCTGGCATTATGGAAGTTAATTATTTTTGTGGCAAGCTGTATAAATGTACTGGAGCACTTGAAAAATGTCTGCATTTTAATCCTCCCCTAAAGGTGTGAAGTAGTCAGGGTTTTTCCATGTGCTCTAGGGGAGCATGTGTGGGAGTGGGGACTCTATCCCCCTTTTACAACTGCTGCTTCCTTTCCAGCTCCCCACCCAAATCTTCCATCCATCCATGCTTTGCTGGCTGGCATATGTGAGGGAGAGATGGCAGGGCATAATCCTGCTCTCATTCTATCCCCTTTAGGGAGCTTAATCATAGTGACACTGTCTGCTTTCTGTGTTTCAATTATAGCAAGCCTCTACACATACAATGCAACGGGGGGAAGGCTCTTGCATCCTCACAACTTCCCTTTCTGAGCTATCTAATGTTTGGTATTGTTAAATTTGTGTTTAAATGATGCACCAAAACCCTTATTTGAGAATTAAACTGTGAGGGAGTTTAGGCTTGATATAAAAGTTGATTATTTCTCTGGATACCCATAGGCACAAAAAAAAAAAGAATAATAATAATCCATGTCAGTGAGTCTCAGAGCCTAGATCAACTGATGTGTTCAAAGGGCTCACACAAACATGCTAAAAATAGCAGTGTAGACAGCTGTGCTCAGAGATTCACTGCTGGAGGTCTTTTTTTTTCCTGTATAAACGTACCCTCTGTTGGAAAAAGTGCATGAGCTGACATTCATCATCACTTGCATCTTCACCATATGTTCCATTCAGTTGCTTCACTTAGGATCCACACCAACATTTAAACACTCAAAATAGCATTCATGGGCAGGGGGCTTTTCTCTCAGCAATAGGCAGCTTCTTGTTCATGATGGATGCTCAATGTCAGATGAAGGCCTCTTAGTTCACAGTAGGCATTGCAAATTTCAGCTGCTGGCCTTGTGATTGCTGACTACTATGCCACTGAGCAGCTGAAGTATATGTACATAATCCTGTTCTTGGATAGACTATTTTCCAGTCTTTCTCTGCTGATCACTGTTGTGGGAATGGAGGTTATTCTGCCATTAAATCTGGGAGTTAACCATTATTTTGATACTTAAATTTAAACACTTTTTCTTATTAGTGTTCAGTGTATGGTGAATAATTTCTATGTGCTGCCTCAGAAGCCATGTATACAGAACAAACAGCTTCAACTTCAGCAGCATGAGGAAGTTTCCCCATTTTAGGGAGTTAGAGAGAGTACATCAGGAAACTCAGTCCTGGGCATTTTTCCCCCAGCCCTGCAACCAAAGGCAGATACTAGGAGGGGAGAGAATATATTTTCCCATGAGGTACAAAAAACCCCCAAACATCCCCCCCCCCAAAGCCTCCACAGATAAATTTGTGCCTGTTCAATAACAGAGCAAAAGGCTTGCGGGAATATCCCAACAGTTTTCTGTTCAGAGAGTTGGATGGCGTCAGTTAATTACCTTCTCTCTCTCCACTTCCTTTTAAAAATTCAGTTTGCCAAACTACAATAAGGAGCAGAAGATAAGATTTTTGTATCTCTGGAAGAGATTAGTTCAACTGTTAAAATATTAATTCCACATAAAACTACCAATTTAGATGAGAATGTATTCTTGACAAGATGCTGGGAACGCTATACTGCATTTCTCTTCTAACCATGCCAGACTTGGGTGCTTACATTGAAGGCTAATATCATTTTTAAATGGGAACTGCGAAATATTTGACTTATCAGTCTTGCAAAGAGCAGTTCTTCAGTCCTGAAACAGAAACATTAGTAGACATTTGAGTCCATAAGGTCAAAAAAGTGTTGTCTGTAAAGTTCAGTGATGAAAGTTTGGTAATCAACAGGGACATTGGTGGGTTAAATGTGCACTCCCATTGCCCAAGCTGGATCTCTTATGGCTTCACTCACTTGGGCTGTCAAGACAGCTTCTTTCACGAGCACTATATTTACTTTAAAATACTGGCTCCAATTTATGTTTATTCTTTCTTTCTCTCCTAAAGTCAGTGCAGATTCCCACCTAACTGAACAAATACTAAAGTTCAAGGAGCTTCGTATACAACACATTTATGTTGTAAGTCACTTTTGTAATGTGCCACACATCTAGTTTGAGACTAATTTCCCCATTTAATAAAAATAACTAATTGTTCTACTATATATTTACTTCACTAACCTATCTTATGCGTTAACGAAAAGAAAGTTTAACTTTTTGTTGCAAGACTCCATTCTTTTTTCACTCTAATTCTGTGACTGAAAGCAGATCATGCTAATAAAATGAATTGTCTTTCTATATATTTTCTCAACAACAGGTTGTAGAATTAATTGGAAATGTGTCTTAAACCTTCATCCAGCAAATTTTTCTGCATTGTCAGAAGCTTCCCCCCCCACTCACCAGGATTCCAAGTAGACACACTTGGGAAAGTTTATGAGATTAGGAACTTTAAACTGGGGAGGAGGTAGATTAAGTGTGGTCATGCCACTGTTTTGTTTATAGGTGGGTTTGGCAAGGGTGTCTAGCTCAAATAAATTAACAATACATAGTAAAGCAAGATAACTCACCAAATAAGTTCAAGATTTACATTCAGATTTATGAATAATGAAGTAATTACTAGCTGATGTGCAGCCCTGAAATTGTGGTGCAGATTGAAGTTCATACATAGCCCAATTCAACCCCTACTGTTTGATTCACAGTGGATAGGTGAGTTGGTTTTGGTTTTAGTTACAAGAAACCGAATGCCAGAAATACTCTGATTTTTTATTTAAAATAATAAAGTCTAGTCTATGTGGTTGTGAAGATAATCTTAAAGATGTGAACTAAGAGCATAGGTGCTGGGACTATGGGTGCTGGTGGTGATGCTGACCCCCTGGCTTGATGTGGTTTCCATTATGTACATGGTTTACAGTTTGGTTCAATGGCTCTCGGCACCCCCAACTCAAGTGTCAACCAATGGTGTGTTTTTTTTGCCTGAATCTTTGGACAGCCTAAAATATAATTCAGAGCAGTGTAAATTGTCCCTTCTCTACTGCAATGCGCTGTTGATTCTGAAGCCTAAGAATGACACAAATCGGTTAACAGTACTTTAATCAGCACTGAAAGAGTTATGATGGATACTCACCCTAGAGTGTACCCTAACAGTCTGTTGCAGAAAGTAGTTGTATCCTTGCCTTAGCCTCCCCTAATGGTCTTTCAGTTAGTCCAGTGAGGCTTTTAGGGGTCTAGTTTCTTTAACAAAAGGCCACAACCTGGTACAAGAAGAAGCCTTCACAGAAGGATCATAAATGAGGCTACACAATTTTTTCACAGAGGCTGTGGAAGTCATGGAATCCTAGATATCCAGCAACCTCTGTGAATTCATCCCAGTCAGCCAGGAGCTGCAGGGTCCCCTAACTGCAGTGGTGGTGGGGGACGATACAGGACTCAGCTCCTTCTGATCGTGGGTCCTGGGGATTCCTGGAGTTCCCAGCTGCTGTGGGCGGTGGGGGGACCCTCCACAGCTCCTGTTGGACATGGGGGGGCTCCCTGGAGCTCCAAGCCTCCACAGGCACTGGGGATCCCCCGAGCTCAGAGTGACCCCCAGAGCTGCCCAACCTTTACAGGCAGTGTGGAGACCATGGCCACAGGCTTCCCTCAATTTTTGTTTATTGACCGTTACCTGTCAGTGACTTCTGCTAAAAATATCCATGACAAAATCTTACCCTAACATTGACTCTACTTCCTAGTTATGACTAAGGCTTTCTGTCCCACTTGCTTTCCTCTGTCTCCTCCATCCAGGTGCTTTACCTTTTCTGGAGTCCGGCTTCTTGTCACCACCTAGGGAAGCATCCCCCCCCAGCACTCAAGGCCCTTGCAGAGGCCAAACCACTGCAACTCTTCTCTGGCATCACATGCAGTTCCACCACAATCTGGACTACCTACTGCTGTCTGGGTCCAGGTGTTCCTTGGGCCTTGGCACATTCCTAGTTCTCCCCTTTCAGAACCTCTTCCCTCTAGAACAGTGGCTCTCAACAGGGGCTGGGCAGCCTGCGGCGGGGGGGGGGGGTCTGAACCTTTTCAGGGGGACCATGGGGCCCTGCAGCTAAAACCCAGAGCCCAAGCACCTCCCGTGGGGCTGAAGCCCTGATTCCCTACTGCCCACCATGGGACAGAGTTGGGGAGCATGAGGGTGTTGCCCATCCCCAAATTGCAGTGCAAGAGTGAGCAGTCCTGTCGCCAGCAGCTCTACACTCCCTACCTCCTAGCCAGTTGGAGACGGGCAGCTGGAGCCAGGTAGTACAGGACAGCTACTGGTCCCATGGAGCAGGCAATGGCACTGTTCCCTTGCCTCCTGCTGTGTCAGGGAGTTGAAGTAGCTGCTCAGTTCCCAGCCTCCTTTGCTCACACAGCCTGTAAGAGCTGTTGGGCTGGGGCCCAACTCCATGGCTGGCAGAGGCCTGGGGGAACAGGGAGCGCAGTTGCAGCGGGAGATAACCCCAACCCTGCACGCTGGGTTCAGCCTGCTGCAGGGGGCAGAACTGGCTCCAGCTTTCTTGCCGCCCCAGTGAAAAGAAAAAGAAAAAGCTAAAGCTGCGATCTGCAGCACTTCGGCGGCTGCTCTTCTGTGCGGCTTCATTCTTAGTGGGGAATTCGGTGGCCGGTCCTTCCCTCCGAAGACCTGGATAGGCTGCCCCCTTCCATTGGCTGCCCCAAGCACCAGCCCTGGGTGGGTGCTAGCTCTGGGGACAGACCTTGTCCCTGCCACACCCCCCGCCCCCCAGGGTTTCAGGGGAGCTCCCCGAGATGGGAGGAGAAGGCTGCGGCCAGGCGCCACTGCTCAACCAGCGCAGCACCGAGCCGCAGCCGGCGGGGACTTCGCACCCAGCGCCGCTTATCCGGAGCCCACCCCGCCCCGGGAGGGAGCAAACCCCGCCCCGGCCTAGCCGAGCAGCCGCCCAGGTGAGGCGCGTGCGAGGGGCGCGGCTGCAGCGGGCTGGGGTCTGGAGCGGCCGGGGTGCACGGCTGCTGCTCGCGCCGGACTCTGGCCCCGGGCCGCTGCCGCTGGGGGCTGGCTGGGAAGGGGCTTGGCAGCAGCGGCAATAAGCGCTTGGGAAGCCGGGAGGCAGCAGCTAACGGGTGAGTGCTCGGGGCTGGCGGCTCCTAGCGGCGCTCTGGGGGAGCTCCCAGCGCCGCAGGCTTTGCCCAGCTCGCAGCCGCTCTGACTCTGTCCCGGGGCGGGCAGCTGGCGCCTGGGTGGGACGGCTGGCGGCGGTGGGAGGTGGGTTAAGCGGCGGCGGCGCTTTGGGACCGGTTCCGAGCGGGCAGCGCGAGCAGGGTCCGGGTCCGGGTCCGGGTCCCGATCCGTCCTGCTGCCCCCGTCATCGCCTCTCCCTCCCAGTGCGCCCGCTCCATGCGGAGCCCGGGGAAGGAGCCTGAGCTTTCGGCTGTCACTGGCGCGGGGTTTCCAGCCGGGGTTCTCGGCCGGCTTAGCAACAAGGGCGAGACTGCCCCGGGCTTGGGGTTTGAGAGCACAGCGCAGCCAATCGCTGCCGTGAAATAACGTCACACCCAAGCTAGTCAGTCGTCACTTTACTTGTGTTTCACATGGGCTTTGTGACAGGAGCAAGCTGGCTGGCCGGGGAGGGGTTCGGTAAAGCAGAACGGAGCTTCTTACTCATACTTTGTGCTGAGTCCTGCAGCACCTTTCAGCCTAGGTTTGCGAAATACTGTATAAAGTTTAATTAAACCCACAACCCTTCTTCTCCTAAGTCAGGTGGAATGTGTAAGTATTGTAAAATACTGTAAGATGAGCAAACTGAGGTACAAGTGCAGTGATTTGTCCATGGTCAGAATGAATTATTGTCAGATCAGGAAATAGAAGCACACAGGGCTTTGCTTTGAACAATTAGATCACACTGCCTTTCCCATTGACATGTAACATGTAACAAAGTAATTCCCAGAAGATGGACTGTGTCAAACAGTGCAGTTATGTAGGATTCTTTTGCTTCTGGGATTGTTGAAATCACTTGGCCTGTGACCTCATGCTTCTCAGTGCATTCAAGGCATGTGGACATCCAGTATAACTGTACACTCCATTACTAACAGATCTATCCATTTGTCTGCCATGTACAGTTTACCGTTCTTTTTATAGCCACTGTAGTAGCATATAATACATGGGAAGACAGACAGCACTTAATTCAAAGAGAGAGGTCAGATCTAAATTTTATGGATTAATGGGACGGAAACTTTATTTAACTTTCAAGAAACAAGAGTGAGAGTGAAAATCTGAAGGGCATCAGGTGTTCACTATTAAATACTTTAAATCCAAAGTATAAACCAGGTGTCCTATTTTTATGAGACTTTGTATATATTATTACATCTACTAATCCTATGGACCTGATAGTGCTTTACCTGGTCATAGTAATGTTAGCAGATTAACTGATTCATTGGGATTTATAGTAAATGCATTAGATTTTAAAATAAAGGAAAGCAGACAAAGAAAAACACCCCCAAATGTAAAACTTGTGATTAAAATCATGCCAGTAGGTAAGGAAGGCCCTTGAATGTGTATGAAAACAGATGTTCAGACCAGAAAACAGAGAATGCAAATTAGATGGAGGATGGCCCAACTCTGGCTAGTCACTGTATCCAAATAATCAAGCCACTTTGTGCAGGAAGCACAAGGTCATCTGTTTCTGATGTAGTTCTGGTAATGACATCCAGGTGTAATTGTAGATGTTCATTTTATAGTCTGGATGAAGGGGGTTGTCCCATTTGGCCCTGGTGAAGAGGCCAGTGCTTCATGTTTGGTATCTGTTTGCTCTTTCAGTTTATCAGCACAATTAGGTTAGCTACCCGTTCTGTCCACAGGAGCCATTCCTTCTCCTCCTCCTCCTCCTTTGATCGTTTTAAGTGGGTTAGATTTCCGAACACAACAATTACTGTGTTCTGTTTTGCAGCCAGTTCCATCCCTTTAATGACATCCTTCCCAAAGCAGACAGTGATAGGGCACACGGTGTTAGCCAGGCTTTATAAGACCTGTGTCTCCCACACTTGACATCTGGCATTCTGTCCATGCAATGTTAACTGTATGGAGTCCAGTAAATCCTGTGTTCAGTTTATATGGGATGGATCCAGCATGTTGATCCCTGGAGCACATCTGATGATTTCCACCCCCTGCTGGCACCAGATGATGCATGCTTTGTCCCTCTCATTCTCTGCTGATGATGCAGCAGAGATGAGAGGAGAGAGAGTCCATGAGTTGTGGATGATGTGTAGTACAGGGGATTACCTAGTGTAGCCTCTACAAGCTGCTTGAGGAGGATGGTGCAGGAACTGCAGGAGATGAGACTTCTCCTGCACCATTGGGGACTTTGCAGGAGAGAGAGCATCACCTCCTGTTAATGGCAATGCAGTCCTCTCCACCCAATGGATTTATCCTCCTAGGACTTTGCCTTTACCCATCTGCAGATGTGAGGCAGGGGACAGAGAATGCTCCCTTTCACACACGTGGAAGCTGGCATTGTGTCAGTTACATAGCTACTATGGAAAATGTATTGGCAGAGTACCTGTCTTGCAGTCCTGGTCTCAACCAGTGAATTGAGACAGAGAGAGAGAGAGAGAGAGACTGAAAATGCTAATGCAAACTTAGGTTAAACCTATCAGGAAACCCCTCCATTTGACTGTAGGACCTGTCAGCTTGGAGAGGCTATGCGGTCAGCAATACCAATAGGTCGCTGGACTTTCTGCAGCTTCACATATTCTGTGAAAATTATTTAATGAGCATATTTGCATATCCACTATAGACTTTGATTTAGTCATCTCTGCCTACTCTCAAGCAGTGTGGGAAGGTGGAGCTTAGCAGCTGCATCTGGAATGGGTGGGAGGGCATTTGGGGGCTCTTTGGGGAGGATGCTGGATAGCCCAGTACTAGTACTGGGCTCCCATCAACTTCTGTGCCACCGTTGCCTCTGTTACAGCTGTCCCCACTCAGATCCAATTGGGGGAACAGTAAGAGGGAAGGTGGAGCAGCTGTGGCCCCCGGTGGCAGGGAGGAGGTACTGCAGAGTAATCCTTGCTATATGTGTGTGGCAGAGCTGCCAAATCCATGAGTTGAAGGACACTGGGCAGCCCTGTTTCCCGTGCAAGTCAGTGGAAGAGCACATCTCTTAGCATGTGATACCTCTGTCAAAATGTGATGAATTTTGTGTGATGTGAGGTCATATAATAATTAGGAATGCCAATTAATCACAGGTTTCAGAGTAGTAGCCGTGTTAGTCTGTATCGGCAAAAGCAATGAGGAGTCTTTGTGGCACCTTAGAGACTAGCACATTTATTTGGGCATAGGCTTTCATGGGCTAGAACCCGCTTCATCAGATGAATGAAGTGAAAAGTACAGGAGCAGGTATAAATACATGAAAGGATGGGGATTGCTTTACCAAGTGTGAGGTCAGTCTAACAAGATACAGTTAACTCGTGCGATTAACTCAGAATTAATTGTGATTAAAAATCACAATTAATCGCACTTACAACAATAGAATACCAATTGAAATGTATTAAATATTTTTGGATGTTTTTCTGTACAACATTTTCAATATTGATTTCAATTACGACACAGAATAAAAAGTGCATGGTGCTCACTTTATATTGTTTTTGATTACAAATATATGCACTGTAAAAATGATAAACAAAAGAAATTGTATTTTTGAATTCACCTCATACAAATACTGAAGTGCAATCTATTTATCGTGAAAGTGTAACTTACAAATGCAGATTTTTTTTTTCTGGTTACATAACTGCACTGAAAAACAAAACAGTGGAAAACTTCAGAACCTACAAGTCCTCTCAGTCCTACTTTTTATTTTGCCAGTCCGTAAGACAAACAAGTTTGTTTATATTGACTGGAGATACTACTGCCTGCTTCTTATTTACAATGTCACCCGAAAGTGAGAACAGGTGTTCTCATGGCACTCTTGTAATCGGCATTGCAAAGTATTTACATGCCAGATGTGCTGGACGTTCATGTGCTCCTTCCATACTTCGGCCACCATTCCAGAGGACATGCTTCCATGCTGATGATGCTAGTTTAAAAAAAAAAAAGCATCAAATAAATTTGTGACTGTATTCCTTGAGGGGAGAATTGTATGTCTCCTGCTCTGTTTTACCCGCATTCTGCATATATTTCATGTAATAGCAGTCTCAGATAATGACCCAGCACATGTTCATTTTAAGACCACTGTCACAGCAGATTTGCAAAACACAAAGAAGGTACCGATGTGAGATTTCTAAAAATAGCTACAGCACTCGATCCAAGGTTTAAGAATCTGAAGTGTGGTCCAAAATCTGAGTGGGACGAAGTGTGGAGCATGCTTTTAGATGTCTTAAAAGAGCAACATTCTGATGCAGAAACTACAGAACCCAAGTCACCAAAAAAGAAAATGAACCTTCGACGGTGACATCTGACTCAGATGATGAAAATGAACATGCATCAGTCCACACTGCTTTGGATCATTATCAAGCAGAACCTATCATCACCATGGATGCATGTCCTCTGGAATGGTGGTTAACTTATGGAGGGACATATGAGTCCTTAGCGCCTCTGGCATGTAAATATCTTGCAATGCCAGCTACAACAGTGCCATGTGAATGCCTGTTATCACTTTCAGGTGACATTGTAAACAAGAAGAAAGCAACATTATCTTCTGCAGATTGTAAGCAACCTTGTTTGTCTGAGTGATTGGCTGACCAAGAAGTAGGACTAAGTGGACTTGTAGGTGCTAAAGTTTTACAGTTTTATTTTTTATTGCAGTTTTTGTACATAATTCTACATTTGTAAGTTTACCTTTCATGATGAAGAGATTGCACTACAGTACTTATATGAGGTGAATTGGAAAATATTTTTTTTGTTTTATATAGTGCAAGTATTTGTAATAAAAATAAATATAAAGTGAGCACTGTACACTTTATTCTGTGTTGTAACTGAAATTTATATATTTGAAAATGTAGTAAACATCCACAAATATTTAAAATAAATGGTAATCTGTTGTTGTTTAACAGCGTGATTAATCACGATTAATTTTTTTAATCATGCGATTGATCGTTTGACAGCTCTGGTAATAATTCATTTCTGGTTTGTCATCTTCCCTTCCTAATTTCATCGCTTTGGTCTGTGACAATCCAGAAATGAAGGATAATGCTGTCCTCTGAGCGACTCTAGAGCAGGGTACGTTACCTGGCACAGCAGAGTGGAATTGATACGCATCATGCAATTCTCATTAGCTTAATTCTGCTGCTTTATTTGAGGCAGAGGCTATCCTTTCCTTTTCTTTCACTCTGTGCTTGCACAATGCCTAGAATAATGAGATCTCGGTTTCTGACTGGAACTGTTTGAGACCGCTGTAGTATAAATACAAATAAACTTTGCCCCCCAATTCTGTATGGAACAGCACAATGCTGATCCTCCTCTGGAGGTGCTTTGCAGGAAAAGGCAAATGCCATATAAGGAAAAGAGGAGAGAAAAAAGAGGGAGAGGTTAGAGACAGATAATTGTCAGGGACTTTATTTTTGTTTTATGTTTGTATAGCATCTAGGCCCATGGAGTTACAAGTTTCTAAGTCTGGGGTCATAAGTAGGTGGACTGTGGGCCAAATCTGGACTGTCAGATGCTTTGAATGGACCCCCAAATCTTTTTATTTACTTATTATCGTTGTTATTATGTTTATTATTTTCTCTGTAATCTGGACCTTGACTATACCTTGACCAAGAACTTTGGGCCTTGAAAAAAATAAATGACGGCCCCTGCTTTAGGTAATGCAAATAATTAATAATGAGAAATAAAGTTAAGTGGGAGAGGGAACATGACCAACTACATATCAGGGAAATAAAGGTCACATGAAAAATCTGTCTTGTGGGTTTATCCTGGGACCCATCACTAGGTCTATTTAGATAAATTTGGAGCCCCACTACATCATGTTTGCCGGGGCCCCACTCCCTCTCATTTTACTTCGTTTACACAGATATTACATATGTTTTTGGGACCCTCAAGCTTGGGGCCCTGATGCAATTTTCACTTGTTCTCCCCTCTCATCAGCCCTGCCCATCACCATAATATCTGAGCACCTTCAATAGTGGAAGCCCTGGATCACTTAATGGAGTCTCTGACACTTTTATCTTTTTAGCGTAAAATCTCTACTTGCAGTAGAGGTTTATTTGGGGAGTGAGGTGTTTTCTGATTTAGACTATTCATTTCCATTTTTGTTGTTGTTGCCGCTGTTAGGGAATTAGGCATAGAAGGGAGATGACATTGTGCTTGTCATTCTGATGGTGGACTGGCCTTTACAAATCAAGGCCCCTTTGCTATACAGTTCTTGTTTTCAAGAGACAGTTGATGTTTTAGTCATACTTCCTAGCTTCTTATTGGAGATTGGTGCCTAATGTCCTTCAACCCAATAAGGAAAATCTCTTAAAACACAAGATGGGTGGTCTCACTCTAAGAGAAAGGGAGACACCTGGTAGGATGAGAGGCTAGTCTGACTGTTTAGTGGACACCTGACCATCACCCATCAATCCACAAGTTTCTGGGAGCATTGAAGGGACAACAGATACAAATAAAATTACTTCTCTGATCCATTTTACTCTTCAGAAGGTTTTTGGGAAAATCCCCTCTTCCAACATAGAGAAATAAGGTTTCATTTCTGCTACATGGAAAATGAGAAATTGAAATAAGATGGTTTATTAAACCTCACTTGTGGAATGTTGTTTATCCTTATGCCACACTGACGTCCTGTAACTGGAATTCTGTTGATTCAAAGAACACTTACAGTTACGTTGTTACATGTATGTAAAGTGAGTCAAAGTTTAATGACTTCTAGTCTTGGGATTACGTGTATGTTTGACAGTTTGGAGCAGGTGGAAGTGTGTGTATGACAGCTGAGGCAACAGCGTTTGTAATCTTCCAACTCACCAGAGCCAAATTGTCATTAACACTTAGAGATCAAAACCATTGGCACTAAAAGGTACAGTTCTGAAGGTAAACATTTTCATGGGTAAAACTTCTAATAATAACTTTACTCAGAGATTGAGTGAGTCCTGGTCTTGTGTTGCGTACAGCAGGCGTGATTCCATTTTATTCTACTATTACTTGTTAAATGAGCCATTCAATCTACATAATACGTAGAAATCTTCTGGACTTTGTATTTGCTTACAGAAGATTGCTGATCACAGTGCTCTTTATCTAAGCCCAGAATGCCTGAATGAAACCAAAGTAGAGTTCAGTTCTACCCCATGTGTGCTCTTTTCTTGCTCGATCTGCGAAGTGTACTTCAGAATCAGGAGACAAGACATATGTTAAAATCCAAAGCGTTGCTGTTTTTGTTTTCACTAAAATATTATGGCAGCATGTGTTGAGAGGCTTTCTACTTCTTGAGTTACTGTTGATGCCAGTTTGTTGACTGACTTAGGAATATTTATTTGCTAGGGGATGCGGTGTCCCACTCAGGGCCCAGACCTGCAGTCCTCACAATAAGTATAACCATGTTCCTTGTTGTCCTTTACATTTTTGCAGTAAGGACTGCAGGATTTATACTTCAATGTGTGGAAATATATTCTCCTAACATAGGAAGCAGATGTAAAGGGGTGGGGGGGGATCTCAGTCTGCCCGATTGCTTTAGCAATAAATTAACTAAAGAAGTAAAACTTTAATTTGCTAGGACATACTCTATAGCTATATACATTCCAAATAGCTGTGAACATTTGTAGTTGAAATGCCTTTTAAAAAATCAGGTTACTCTTTTCTCTTGAGTAATCATACACTGAACAACATAATGGGCATTGTTCTGCTTCAGAATGGAAATGCTGATACTAAAGCTGTGCCTGAGATTTGGAATAGAGCTAGGTTCAGGTTTCAGTTCCCCAAAGTTTGTGGACTTTCTGATGAACTTGGGTTGAGCTAAAGCCTTTGGAAGGAATGAGGTGGAATATTTTGGTTTTATATGTTTTTTGCTTAAAACCAGGTCAAATTGATAGTTTCATCTGAGTTTCACTTTGCAGTTTGGGTTTAAACCCAAAACTCTCAGTGTGGGTAGTGGGTGGCCTGGTCTACACTATAGAGTTAGGTCAACAGGGACATCCTCAGGATTTAATGGGCCCTACGCAGTATTATTAAACTGGTGCACCTATGCCTGACTTGCTCTTAGCAACACAAATGTAAGCTTACAGTATTGGAAAACTTGCCACGTGCACTTTATTAAAAACAGTTTAAACAAATTAAGCACACTATAGTGCTGATGGACTCGCACTAAAGAAGTAGTGCTATAGAAAAAATGCTAATTTATTGATAGAATGATGCAAATAGTAAATTTTTAAAAATGTGTCAATATTTTATTGGAAATTACTATGAAGAGGTATTGGAACATGGATTTGTTTTTAATTAAAAGCAATCTTTCTGGCTTTTTTTGGCTGCAAAATCAGTAATAATGTCATCATATGACAAACGCGAAGTGATGTCTTGTTTTACTGCAAGAATAGCAAGATCAGTCAATGAGCTTTAGTTTTGAGAAACTCCGTTCTCCTGATGCTGCTGTTATAGGAATTATCAGTAGAATACGAATGGCAATGTACACATTAGGATATGTTTCAGTGTGATAGCTGTGTTAGTCTGTGTCAGCAAAAAGAACAGGAGTACTTGTGGCACCTTAGAGACTAACACATTTATTTGGGCATAAGCTTTCGTGGGCTAACGGAAAATACAGTAGGAAGATATATATATATACACGGAAATATATACATACATATACATAGGAAAAATGTCATCAAGTTTGCTGGTATGAATAAACTGTACATTGTCCATCACTGACTTTGTACAGTTCAAGTCCATTTAAATCAAAACTATCACCATGCTTCAGGAGGCTCTCTAGGTTCTTGCACTTTGTGATTAGCCGCTCTTGTTTTCCTATTTAGTTACATTTAGTTATGTCATACAAAAATCCAAACTGTTCATGGTGTGCTCGTAAAGTATTAAACCTTTCGTTAACAGCAGGTATTGCGTTATCCATCACAACATTAGAAAATTCAACCTCTAATTTCTTTTCTGGATCTTCTGTGGGTTCATCTGCTCCTTCATATTCTGCTTGCCGCTTTTTTCTCGAAACTCTTGTCACATTTGGACATGGAAATTTTGGTTCTACACCGAGTGTCTCTGAAAACTCTCTTGCTGTAATCTCTGCTTCTTTGAATCCTCTGTATTTCACTAAAAAGTCTTGTGTCGTAAGGTAAATGTTGACTCAAGCTGCGTTGTTGGACTCTGCATTATTTTGCTTACACTTGGCCGGGAATGGCGAATTGCAGCCACTGGGAACTGCAAGCGGCCGTACCTGTGGATGCTCAGGTAAACAAAACGTCTCGGGGCCACCCAGGGGCTTACCCTGAATAAGCCACAAACCAAGTTTGGCAACTGCTTCCCTACCATGACCGCTCTGGTCACCGTTTTGAACTCTGCTGCCTGGTGGCCAGATTTGCATGCCTGTGCCCTTCCCCTTTTAAAGCCCCACAAATTTTTGAAATTCCATTTGCTGTTTGCTTGTCGTGGAGAGCTCACCTAGCAATTGCCCAGCTGACCTTTCTGGCCCCATGATGCAGATGTACTCTTGCCTGGAGTACACAGGTTGTGGTGGATCTCCTGGGTCCGTGGGGAAAAGAGGTTGTGTAGGCACAGCTCCGATTCAGCCATAAAAAGGTAGATATCTATGAGCAGATCACTTGTGGCATGGCAGAGAAGGGCTACAAGAGGGACATGCAGAATTGCCACCTGAAAGTCAAGGAGCTGTGGCAGGCGTACCAGAAGGCACGGGAGGCTAACAGTTGTTCTGGTGTGGAGCCGCACACCTACTGCTTTTATAAAGAGCTGTGTGCCATCCCTGGCAAAGACACTACCATTACCAAGAGTCCTGTGGATACTTGGGGGAGCTGGAGTCACAACGAGGAGGTGGAGTGTGAGGGACAGGTGACTGGGGGATCCAGTAGTGCAGAGAACCAGGACCTGTTCTTGACTATAGAGCAATCGAATCAGTCCTTACAGTCCAGCATGGGCAAGACTGATACAGGGGAAGAAACCTCTGGTAAATATGGAGTTTACTTTGATATTGCAGAGACACATTTGTTCATTTACTCTTTTTAAATCATTTTTAAATAGGAAGAGGTAATGAAATAACTAAGTGAGGTAGAGTTGCTATCTGCTTCTCATTCCCCTGCATAATTAGGCAGAGGCGGTCCTGCAGAACAGTTTATGTGCACTGGGATGTCTTGTGAATCCTCCATAGAAATCTCAAAAGGTTCCTGAAGGTAGTCTTCAATTCTCTGATGAAGGTTTCTGGGGAGGGCTGCCTTATTTTTTTCTGCTGTGGTAGGACATTTCCCAACACCACTAACCAATTACTTCAGCAGGCACCATTGCACCATACAAGCTAGCAGCCTACGGACCTGGTCTGTAGCCAGACGCGTGCAGGAGCTGTTCCCTTTCACTCTCCATTACCCTCCGAAGTGTGATATCAGCTAAAATCACCACCCACCACCTGTAGAAAATGGTGCCAGTGTTCAGTTCAGTAGCCCTATCCGCATATACTAATGCCCGTGAGCTACCCTCCTCCATAGTCCCAACTTGTCCAGGGCTGCCTGGGGAGGAGAGGGAGGGCAAGTGGGGCAATTTGCCCCGGGCCCTGCGAGCCCTGGCACAGCGGCTGTCTGGGTCTTCAGCCAGCATTTAGGCAGCAGGAGGCCCTTCAGTGCTGCCGAAGACGCGAAGTGACTGAAGGGCCCCCCACCGCCAAAATGTCCTGCGAGCCCTGACCCGGTGGTGGTCCGGCTCTTTGGCGGCATTTCGGTGGCGGGGGGCCCTTCAGTGCTGCCAAAGACACAGAGTGACTGAAGGGCCCCCCGCTGCCAAAATGCCAATGAAGACCCAGACCACCACTGGGTGAGTACAAGCGCTGCAGCTCCCCCGCTTTGCCCCAGGCCCCCTGAATCCTCTGGGCTGCCCTGAACTTGCCCATTCAACCCCCCCTCCTCCCAAGCTGTCCCATGGTTGCCACTGTGCTCCATGAATCCTAAGGAGAAGTGAGAATGTAGTGCTTGGAACTTGTGTGGACCAAAGGGAGTCAGTTCAGTATGCCAAGTTTCCATTCATCTTGTGAATACGCTTTCAGTAGTAGCTCTGTGCATTGTATCTTTTGCAGCTGGAAATGTGGCCTTGAGGCACTCTCCATTCACATCGGCAGAGCAGCTCCACCAGATAAGGAGAAGGAAGAGGACGTGAGATGACATGGTCCAAGAGATCCTGCAAGCCGAGCACAGGCTTGGAGGCTCACTGTCATGGACAGAACAGACAGGGATAGAGCAGAGAGGAGAAAAGCACAGGAGAGAGACATGCAGCAGGACATGCTAGCGCTTCTCAAAATGCAAACAGCCATGCTGGAGACACTTGTTGACCTTCAGTTTCAACAGACCTGTGCTCACCTCCCTCTGCAGCCCACAGAGAACTGCATTTTGGGACCTCCTTACCTCTTTTCCCCCCCATTCCCTTTCCATGTGGTGTCCGGGGCTGCGCTCTACACCTACCACTCCACCCTGGAGGACAGTAGAGACAATCACAATGGCACATACGTTGACTCGTGAGAGACATGGTTGGTGTATGTGTTTGTGAAATGAAAATGACTATTCTTTCCCCTTCAAAGGTATTTTTCCCTGTATTTTATAAAGTCTCATTCAGTTATAAATATGTCTGTTTGCCTGGATTTGGAATAAATAGCTAGTTATGAAAACTGTATTCGTCTTTACTAGTTCACAACATATGCTGGCTGGGTCTCAGATCATTCAGAGGTAATAGCAATAGGTACATGTGTGATGTTATTCATTACAAGGTTCATACCAGGGTGCACAAAAACAATGCCAGGCAGAGCACACTATAGAAACACGTTACTGTGGCTCACTATTAAGATAGTCTTTTAACGACAACCTGAGTCCCTGTAGCTCCCTATTGAGCTCTTTTTATAGCCCTGATATCTGGCTGGTCAAAATCAGCAGACAACCATTCCTCTTCCACCCTGGCAGAAACTTTTCCCCCTTTGCTTCACAGCAGTCAGATATAACCATTGAGATTTTTTTTCACTGAGGCCTAATCTCGTGAGTAGACTGCCCCAGTGGCCTTTCAAATGGCCAAAGACACATTCAGCTGTCATTCTGCACTGGCTCAGCTTGTAGCCAAGGTGCTCCTTACTGCTGTTGAAGTGGCCAGTGTACATGTCATAAACAGATAGCTAAGGGTTAATGTTTCTTTCACCTGTAAAGGGTTAACAAAGGGAACCAAACACCTGACCAGAGGACCAATCAGGAAACCGGATTTTTAAAAGCTCAGGG
>NC_133778.1:54307435-54387485 GCF_003597395.2 Chelonoidis abingdonii | reverse complement strand
TTTCATGCAGGCACCCACATTTTGGACTCTAAGGTTCAGAATTAGGAATTATGCTTATGACAGTACAGTCACAGAAATAAGGGGTAGGCTCGTTCTCGACGGATCACTATTGCATCTCAACATCTGCAACGGTAATCTGTCGGTCTAGAAAGAAGGTCCCTGCTTGTAGCTTTCTGAACAGCCCTGTGTTCTTAAAGATGAGTGCATCATGCACCTTCCCTGACCATCCTGCGCTGATGTTGGTAAAAATCCCTGGTGATCCACCATCACTTGCAATAGAAAAGTAGCCCTTTCTGTTGATGTACTCTGTGGCAAGCTGGTCTGGTGCCAGATTGCTGCAAAACCATCCACTACGTTCTGCACATTGCCCAGAATCACAGTCCTGTGCAGCAGGATGCAGTTAATGGCCTGGCACACTTGCATCACAGCAACCCCCACAGTGGATTTCCTAACTCCTAATTGATTCCCGATTGATCGAGAGCAACCTGGCATTGCAAGCTGCCACACAGTCCTCACTACTCGCTTCTCCACTGTCAGTGCAGCTCTCATTTTGGTGTTGCTATGCTGGAGGGCTGGGGCAAGTTCCACACACACTTCCAGGAATGTGGCCTTGCGCATCCAAAAGTTCTGCAGCCACAGCTCGTCATCCCATACCTGCATAACAATGGAATCCCACCAGTCAGTGCTTGTTTCTCTGGCCCAGAACTTGTGCTCCACTGTCTGCAGCTGCTCCATGAATGTCAACAAGAACCTTGAATTGTTTCTAGGTCCAACAGCAAGGCAGCCTCTAAGGAATTGTCTTGTTCTGCTGCCCAGCTCCTCTGGCGGCTCTGCAAATACTGCAGGATCAGGCACATTGTGCTTGCAACACTAATCACAATAGTGCAGAGCTGTGTAAGATCCATGCGTCTCACACCGATGGCAGATGTGCTGGTTTGCAGGGCTTTTGAAAAGAGGCACAAAACATTATGGGATGCAGATAAAATTCTGGGATGGAGAAAACTGCATTGTGGGATGTTGAAACCATGTTCCCAGTCACCCCTGCGCAACTTGTTTACCCTCCTGAGGCATTGCAAACCCCTCCTAAAACACTCTGTGCTAGATGGTGGGAAACTGCACAATGGGATGGTTATTCACTGTGCACTGCTCTCTGCATCGATGCAAGCCCTAGAGTGAGGAGCACAGTGGACGTGCAAAAGTGATTTAATTACTGCAGCGGCAGTACATCAACGGAACTTAGATCGAATTAATTTTATAGTGTAGACTTGCCCTTGGTGTGTGTGTGTGTGTGTGTGTAGTAAAACAACTGTTTGTTCAAACTTCTGTGCACTGAATCTACTGTGCTTTACACAGCAATAGTGAGAACTCTGTGAGCAGTGTAGTGATGAGATTAGATCATGGGACTTGTAGTCAGGAGACCTGGGTTCTAGTTGTGACTCTAACTAGCTAGCTCTGGACATCTCACTTACTTTCTCTGTGTTTTCCTTCTGTTAAGTGGGAATAATAATGCTTACCTATCTACTTCACAGGGAGAAACATGTTTGGGCTGTTTCCCTCTGAAGTGGCTGTCGACCATGCAGCTGTTTTTAACAGCAAAGGGGCCAAGCAAGGGAGTCTTTGAACTTTGCCCATTAGCAAAATTCCTTTCTCTGGGCCACCTCCTTGGAGGTTGGGACCTGGTGCCCTAACTTCAGTTTTTCTGGAGGAAGGAGGAGGAGTAGTGATCCTTCTACCCACTACGGTGGCTTCTTGTTCCCCAATCCCCAGGCACTGAGTGTAGCTGAGCAGACTTCCCTCTCCCAGTCCCATCTAGCTTTATGTTTTTACAGGCCATCAGGCAGAGACTGTAGGAAGAAGTTCCCTGTCCTTCCTTGTTATAGTTACTGTTGTCATTTCCCAGGCAGCTGTTTTACACATTATTTGGGCATTTCCCCCTCTGGAGTGGGAGTCATAGGTTTTGCAGTGAACCGCACCTGCCCTGGTGTCGGTATCCCTACTTTTGGCTGGAGACACTGCCGTCACCATGCTCTGTACTGCCTCTGGTTTTCTTTTCAGGGTAGGCAGAGATCTTAATTCTCTGAAGGATGGGGGTCTCATTCCCCCCCCCACACACACACACACAGGTATTTGTTTGCATACTCCATGGAGGTAATCTGATTCCTCTTGGATACTAGCTTCCTCCTTGTCAGCTACTCCATATGAAGTTTGGCTGACACAGTCACCTTTATGTCTGGAGCTACCTGAGGGGGTCCGATTGACCCCTTCTTCTTTTAAAGCCATAATATCATTCCCCAAAAGGAAAGACTGTGGGATATCTGACAACGTGTCTGTACTAGCACCCTGACCATTCCTAGGCCTGGATAGACATCTGTGCTGTAGGCTGAGCGAAGGTTTTTACACCGGAAACTTTAAACCAGATTTCACACCCTGGGAGCATTTGATGGGGTTTTATGACTTGGAGCTTAACTATAGTCTTAGCAGCCCCAGTATCACTCCATCCAATGAATGTCTCCCCATTAACTACCACCTTCCCCTCCCACTGATGGGCAGATGGAGCTGTACCTGGGAGGATATAGCATGACATGGGCAGTGATTTGAAGTGTGAATGCCTCATCATGAACATTATGTGCCATTGGCAGACTGGCTGTGTGACTCTCTCCCACCAGAGCTTCAATCACACAGCTAACTCTGTGGGGCTAGGGTGCAGCTAGCCTTTCGAGCACTGCACTGGGCCTTAGTGGGTAGATTGGGCAATCCCTGGCCAACTGATGCCGCCGTCCACATATGGAACACTGCTTTTGCCCAGGCATCCCAGGGCTTCTCAGAGATAGTTTTTGTCCCCCTGGATGTACCTCTTGTCTTGGGCCTGTCCTCTGATCGCATTCCATCTATGATAGGTTTGCTATCAAATCTGGCTCAGCTATCTACATGTTGGTTGGCCCATTTCCAGTTATGGTTACATCTCTGAGTAGTATTCAGAACTGGATACTACGTGAGGACATTGTGATATAACTGGGTATCTCAACACCATTGTGTCTGCAGTGTAGATGGCCCTATCATAAGCATTCCCAAATCTGGACCTTAGCATCCAGAAATCTGGGTGCCTGCATGAACCCCTCTAAGCTTAATTACCAGCTTAGATTTGATCTCGCTGCCACCAGCCAAAAATTCCAAGGTTTTGGCTCCCTCTGAAACTGGGGAACCCTCAAGACTCAGAAGCCCCTGAGTCTTACCACAAAGGGAAGTAACCCCATTCCTTCCCCTCGTCTTCCACCAGAAGATTGCCTCTTCTGGCGCTACCTGAGAGTTACTGAATGCAACATTGTGACCCCTTTACATCACAAATACCAAGTTTATTGCATAATTCCACAAAGAAGACTAACGCAAACACAAGGAAACAGAAATGATTGTCTATCTCTCTTCCCTTCTCCCCACAAAGTTCCCATGGTGCTGCAGAGCTCTACTTCTCCGTCAAGATCTAACACAAAATTTACATCGATACGCATCTTATCACTTCCTTAGCCTAACCGAGAGAAAAACTCAAACAAGTCTAAAAAAGAAACTTTAACATAAAAAAGAAAGAAAAGACATAAAAATATGACTCTGCATCAAGTTGACAATATACAGGGCTATTTTCTTAAAAGAAAAATATGATAAACACCTTATTCAAAAGAGATGCAATTTAAACAATTCCAGCAACTAACACATGTAAATACAAAAAACAATAACAGCCTATGTTGTTTTCTACCTTTTGGTAGCTTACAATTTGAACTTGAAGAATGAGAAGCTTACAGATAGAAAACGATTCCCTTTTAGCTGAGAGCCCAGACAAAGACACAGACCCAAAAAATTCCCTCCCCTGAGCTTTGAAAAATCCGGTTTTCTGATTGGTCCTCTGGTCAGGTGTTTGGTTCCCTTTGTTAACCCTTTACAGGTAAAAGAAACATTAACCCTTAGCTATCTGTTTATGACAGGCCCATAAAAATCTGACCTCTGCTAAGCAGTTATTTGATTGAAAATGAACCTTTTTTTTTTTTTTTAAATGGAGCCAAATATTGAAAGAATCAAAGTATTGAAAAAAGGTGATTTGATATGAGAATGTACCAGGTCAAGTTTTGCCCTCATTTTTGTTTACATTGGTGAAAGCTGTGCATGTGTATCATGGGCAGAATATGTCCCCCTATCCAAATTAAATCAGTTACAGCACAAACAGTTCAGTCTAGTGCAGTGGTCCCCAACGTGGTGCCCGCGGGCACCATGGCGCTCGCCGGGGCATTTATGTGTGCCCTCCTACTGCCCAGCAGGGGAGAGAAGCTGCAACCCCACACCTGCTGGGGACAGAGAACTCCGGGGCTGCAGGCTGCGGGCGCCGGTGTTCTCGGTCCCTGGCAGGCACGGGGCTGCGGCTTCTCTCTGGCTTCTCCGGGGCTGCAGACTGCAGGCGCAGGTGCTGGTGTTCTCTGTGCCTGACAGGTGCGAGGCCGCAGTTTAAGCTGGAGAGAAGCCGTGGCCCCGCGCCTGCTGGGGACAGAGTACTCCGGGACTGCAGGCTGCGGGCACCAGTGGTTTCTGTCCTCCCGGCTTCTCTCCAACTTCTCTCTGCACTACCCAGAACTGCCGCCAAGAAAAACCAAAAACCAAACGCTCTGACTCTGTGAATGGATGGAATGCTGCCCCGTAGCATGTGCTGCCCCAGGCACGTGCTTGCTCCACTCGTGCCTGGAGCTGGCCCTGTATGTGAGTAATTGTTGGTGCCCGCCACACTCTTCTGAAAACATGAATGTGCTACTGGCCACAAAAAGGTTGGGGACCACTGGTCTAGTGAGGTGTTTTGTTTTGTTTTTTTGTTAAGTTAAATGAACCCATTGCCTATAGATCAGGAATTTCAAACCAGGTCAAAATGTATATAGGCTAACCTGGTATGGCATGTTCATATTATGGCAATAGGTACTTCAGAAGAGCTGATTGTTATCTTTCCTAATGATAGGAGGAGGATGTGGGTGAGGCACAATACAAGGAGTCAGGAGGTCTGGGATATTTTGCTCATGTCTAAATTTTTGTCTGTCAAGAATACCTCTGTGTGTGAGAGCTTTCAGATAAATTAGCTGATGGATTTTCTAGGAATATTTTTCTTACCGCCTAATAAAATGGTACTTGTAGATACAAGCGATAGAGAAGATGAACCTGAAATACTTAGTCCCACCCTGGATTAGCTGATTAGTTAGGATTAAAGATTGACACCAGTGGTAGGAGCAGTGCTTCACTTTATTTTATTTGGTTTATCTTAGGTTTAAATGTGAACTGCTGTGATTTTTGCCCTCTTATTTAAATGGCAAGCTTATATAAAAGACTGTCCACTTTTTTGTAGTGGATTATAAACTATTGACAGTAATAGTATTGCTGTTCTGAAAATCCTTCTGTGATATTTGGTGGATTGCGGTCATGAATCCTTAAATAGCTAGAGGAGCAAATAACTGCAGTCTAAAATAAGACTTAATCTTCAGACAGTAGAATACAGAGATTTTTTTGAATATTTGAACATGCAAGTTGACACAATAGACTAGATCATAGATCTTAGACCGGTAATCTGTCTCAGGCAGTGCCCAACATCTGTTTCAAAGGAAGACTAAAATCTGTCTATAATACACGTGTGCAATGTCATTAACATGAAGTTGGGGATAGGAATGCCTCGTTGACCCTCATAGGTTATGCCCTGAAATGTAGTGGTGATTACCTTTACTGTAGCTGAAACTTGCATAACTGCAGATGTTAATAGTTATGCGGTCATCTAGCATCTATTCCTTTTAAAAAAAAAAGAGAAGTGCAGCCATAATACTTGTCTTGATGATTGCATTGATTCTGTTGTAACAACGTAGCACTAAAACTCAAAGCTTATTTGAATATATAGAGCTATGATTAGAAGTTTCTGAAATCAATAGGGAAAACATAGGGCACCTAGTATCACAGAGCCTTGGTAACCTGGCATGCATCGTGCATGTTTCCTTGACTCCAAAGCCCAGCCTACTAGCCACCTTCTTTCCACCATAGATGAAGCTTCAGTTAGGGCTCGTCTAAACTAGAATTGCTACAGCAGTGCAGCTGTACTGATGTAGCTGTGCCGCTGTAGCATTGCTAGTACAGATGCTCTGTGCTGACGGCAGAGAGCTCTCCCGTCGGCATAATTCTCCACCTCCCCGAGTCGCGAGAACCCCTGGGCCCTGTCTGGCTTAGGTAATGTAACATCTCACTCACACTTGTCATTGTCGTTATTTGTACCCAGTTTTCAGCCCCTCATGGTTGGAAGACTGCATGGTATTGTCTTGTGCCTAATGTTTATTACATGAAAGTGATGGGAGAGGGAAAATTATCAGCTGGAATCTGAGCTACCCAGGAAAGTTTCAAACTACTCCAAAATCTGACTTTGTCTACACAAGAAGTGCTTTGTTTGCTTTCTACAAACCTGTGTCTAGGAATTGGATGTAAACAAACTGAGTTTATTTTTTTTAAATGTTTTCTCATTGGTAGAATTTGTGTTAAACATCAAAATAATTAAAAAAACAAACATTCAAAAGCTCACATTCATTTCAGTTTTAAAAAAATAATCAACAGCAAGCTGGCATGTTGGTCCAGATCCTCCAATCCACCTGAACTGTGCTTAGCTGGCTTACTGTCCCTGATCCTGGGACTGTCTGGAATCCATTCCAGTTATTAGCATCTGGGTGCTTTGGTAACTGATTGGGTGAATGATGGATTATATTTTGCAGCCCCACACCTGAAGATCTAACCTTCCTTTACGGTACCTTGCTGGTAAACGTCAATTTGATATTCCTCTTGTGGAATGCAAATACAAACTAATATTCATTTCCTACACCTGTTCCAATCCAGGATGATTTCATTTAATTGCCTAAAAACGATCAAAATTGATCACTTAAAAAAAAAAAAGATGAACAACAAAGTATTGAGACAAAAAAGAGGTGAGATGGATATTGTGTAACATGTCTAGCCTGATTAGGCACTGGGCTTCATCTCGGGTCTTGAGCAGCATGCAGAGCCACTAGGATGCACCTTGTATCGAAACACCATATGATTGTAAGTTTCAGGGGATCTCACCTACCTGTACAAAACTTAAAGGCCACCAGAATGCTAATGACTTAAAAAAAAAAAGGCGTAAAGATTATTATTGCACAGTGCTTGATCTCAGGTGATGACAATAAAAGTCAAAGTTGGAAAGGGAAATGCCATTACAGTTTGCTTACATGCAGTCTGTGAGCCCTTACATTCCTTTGCAATTCTTCAACTGCCTCTTTCCCTAGGGAAATTTTACCAGGGGCATTTTTTTTAACCAATTCGGATCCCAGCCTGTCATCCTATTGACTACTCCACTTGATTGCCCTTTCTGACAGATGATACCTGGTATTCAAGCATGTACTTGTTAACAGCTCTTTGAATAGTGAACATCTAATAGCACATCACTGAGGTTAAGGTAATAAGTGCCTGTCAGTTGGCAGATACATTCTGATAACCTCACTTCTCTAAGTCTAAGGGGTGGTTGTTCACTTGGACGTCAGATTGTCATTCATTCTTTTTGGCTTAATACCAAATCATTGTGCCTGTTCCTGTCCCGTACAATCCTTTTCTGTCCTCAAATAGTGATCATGCCTCATATATAGCAAAACTATTTTAGCATACAAATAAAGCAGGAGAATTTGCTACTTCAGATTTATTTACTGGCTAAGAAAAATGTAATCTACATCTTCCTGTTTCCCATGGTCACAATTAGCTTTTTTGGGTCATAGGATTATTTAATTAATGACAGGCTTTGGGGACAGGGCTTGAAAGATTTACACACCTAGTATCCTGGGAATTAAGCTCACTAGCCAGGGGGAAATGCCTGTTACCATTTTTCTCAGGGTCATGCCCCCTGCAATTTAAAGGCAAACAAAAAAGAAAAAATTGGGGCTCCTGTCTTTTATTTTTCTTTGTTTTTCAGCAATGGGGAGTATTAGAGGATCTCTAAAGTTACAGAAGATGTAAAGAAATACAGCTATTCAAGGATATCTTAGGGCATGTCTACGCAACAATGTTAAATTGATGTAAGGCAGCTTATGATGACTTAACTGTATAAATGTACATACTACAGTGTTCCTCCCACTGCTGTAACTTGCCTGCTACGCCGACCTAATAAATCCACTCTGATGAAAGGCGTAAGGCTTAGGTCAATGTAGTTCGTGTGGGAGCTCTGTGCAGCAGGGAGCTGAAAGCTCAGGTGGCAGCCAGGCTCCAACTGGGAGCTCCATGCAGTGAGAGGGGGAGCTGAGAGCCTGGAAAGCAGTCGGGCTCCAGCGGAGAGCTCAGCGCTGAGCTGAGAGGCCAGCTCTCAGCCCCACACCCTGCCCTTCTTAAGTCAGTGAGGACATGCACCATAGACAGAAGGAGGGTGGAGTGGATATGAAAAACTGCAGTAATTACTGTGGTGGTTGTAAGTTGACCTAACTTAGGTCGACTTAGTTGTGTAGTGTAGACATGGCCTTAGGTGCTGGTTCATCAAGACACTTAAGCATGTAAGTAGCCCCACTGAAATCAATAAGACCGCTCGGGGTCTTTATTACCTTGCTGAATCAAAGCCTTGGAAATCTCTCTCCTATGGGAGAGTTCTTCATACACTTCTAAGACACAAACACTTCACCCAGGGAACTGCCTATTTGGCTTTTATGAATATATAAGAAACTGAATATCAATTTTTGGACTAGACTAAAGGCTTATATTTTGCATTACATCTGGTCCTGTAACTCTCATTGAAACCCATGCACTCTTTGAATTCAGACCCAAGTATAACCAGGGCCAGCGCATCCATTAGGCGACCCTAGATGGTCGTCTAGGGCGCCAGGATTGGGGGGCGGCATTTTGTGTGCTCCCCATGGGGGTGCACGGGAGCTTCCGGTTCCACTCCTGTTGCGCCGCCGAAGAAGGACCTTCTGCCATGTGCCACGGAAAACAGTGGCAGGCAATTGAGCAGCTCAATGACTGCCGCTGTAGCCTGTGGCATTTCGGCGGAGGGTTCTTCTTTGGCGGTGCAATGGGAGCGGAACCGGAAGCTCCCGTGTGCCCCTTGGGGAGCGCACAAAATACCGCCTCCCGAATTCTGCCTAGGGTGCCAGAAACCCTGGCGCCACTCCTGAGTATAACATTTAGTACCTAAACCTATGTCTCTTTTTCGTGGCCCTTATGACTTAATCCCTCGAGGCATTAATACAGCAGGTTAATATGAGGGTCTCATAAACTGGGGATGAGAGAAGTGGGTATAGGACTGAAAACCAGAACTATCCTAGGTTCTAGTCCTGGCTCTCTGACTTGCTGTGACCTTGGCCAAGTGACTTGACCTAGTTTGTTTCCCTATATGTAAAATCATCACCATTCATCTACTTTGTCCAATGCCAATATTGGATAAGGGCGACTTCTGACTGTTTCTTGGTTTAGGTAAGTACCTAGATTACCAGCCATCTTAGACATAGGCCCATTTTACAAATGGGGAACTGAGGCACAGAGAGGCTAATTGACTTGCCCATGGTCATACAGGAAGTCTGTGGCAGAATAGGGACTTGAACCCAAATGTCCTATCTTCTAGTCTAGTGCCCCACCACTACTGGCCCATTCTTCCTCTCCCAGTTGTAAAATGGTGCTAATTATATTTACTTACCTGAAGGTGTTGTGAAAATTAATTAGTTAATATTTGTACATCACTTTTTGAGCTGCAAAGTGCACTCAATTAATCGTTTGATAAATTGGGCCTATGGTTTGTTTGGTGAATGTACTTGACATGAAACAATGGAACACAAGAAAATTCAAGTCAATTACTTTGTAGAGTTGGCACGGACATCTCCTGAGCTAACGGCAATCCCTCATTAACTGTGAAAACGCTTTACTGAAGATGAGTCTTTCTGAGTCAATATTTGTTTTTTCTCAGTAATGCTTTTGTGCAGCATTCTGGAGGTGCCATTCATGGCATGACACAGTTGCTGTTCTAAATGCCATATTTCTGGGGTTTATCTATAGCTCAGTCATACAAAATTTGCTGAGTACTGAAATTTATCTTTCAAAATTTGGCTCAGGAATGATGCATATAATTTTCCCCTATAAATCTATATGATTTTATTTGCACCAAGGAAACTTTATACAATATATTTAAAGTTTAGCAGTTTAAAACTGGGTTACGCTCAGAAAACTGATGGTAAAAATGACTCATTCAGAGAATTGTCTCTATATATTCACTATCATGTCTGCTTATTTTCCTGAATAAAGTAGGTTTTTACTACATTTTGCACATCAGAACTTAATAGCCAATACAGTTAAAGGTGAATGATCTAGATTCTGTTTTAAGTCTTGCATGAAAAGAATTGATGCACAGCATTTTACAGGGCTAGTTGTATCAATATCTATTAATTTCAGTGGAATTTGAGTGTGCGCAGATCCTCTCAGAATTGGGGCCCTAAATTACTAGGTTGTGATTCTGATACTTAAAAAAAAGTCTAACTTTAGTCATATGAACAGTCCTATTGAAGTCTAGTGTAATGATGGATGAGAGAGAGAGAGTACAGCATAGGTTTGGTTTATACTATAGGGTTAAATCGAAGTAAGGTAACTTAAGTCGACCTAATTATGTCATACTATAGTCTTGTTCCTACCAATGTAAGTGCCCTACTACAGCCACATAATTAGTCTGCCTCCACGAGAGGTGTCGGGGTAGTTAGGCTGATGCCATGTCTATGTAGGTGCTGCGGATTTCTTACATTGGCTGTTGGCTCTCATTTTTCCAGGCTGGAGCTGTGAAATTGACAAGTAAGCTGGGCAGTCACTCTGGGCTGGAGATGGGGCTTCAACTAGAGCCCAGCTGTCCCCCTGGCTCCCGGCTCCCCAGCTCAGTCGAGAGCAGGGGGCAGGCCTGCTCCCGGTGGGGAGTGAGGAGCTGAGAGGGCAGGCCTGCTCCTGGTGGGGAGTGAGGAGCTGAGGGGGCAGAGCTGGGGTCCTGGCAAGGAGCTGTGTGCGGAGCTGAGAACCTGGACTGTCCCTCGTAAGTTGATGGAAGTGCTCCTGGTGAGAACGAGCACCACCGACAGAAGGAAAGTAGTGTAGACATGACCTAATGTAAGTCAACTTAAATTTGCAGTGTAGATATGCCCTTAGCCTTCAGTTTATAGGGCAGACAGGAAAAAAAATGCATGTCTATAAACTGAGCACATTTGATATGGAGTCATTTGGAATAAACAAAAATGTGTACTTATTCAATTTTCAGCGTATAATAGCACTTGAAGATGTCTTAGTCAGGACAAATGTTAAAGCAAATCTGCCTAGCTGGTGAGCTAAAGTCTTTCTGAAAGAGCCAAAGAGCAAAGGCAGGATCAATATTTTTTTTTATGCAAAAAAGCTTTGTTCAGAGTTTTATTTCATCTCATGTAATGATTGAACTGAAGGATCTTCCTAGATTACTACGTGGACTATTTTTCCCCCTCCTACCTCTAATTCTATAGTTTCATCCTGATCAAGGCCCCTCCATCTCCTTAGTTTTAGGACACCATGTACAGATGAAGTGTCATGGGAATGTTTGCACATGAATTTTGTCTCCACCTAACTTCCCCAGCTTGGTGGGCAATCATGGTACAGTAACTCACAGACTCTATCAGAGCACGTTGAGAACTGGATTGATGGACTCAATAGTAAAAGAAATCAGCCTTTTGCAAAGTAGAACACATCCTTCCAAACAGGTGTGGCAGCTCTTGAGGCTTTGGAAGTTAATTGGACAGGCAGGTTATTTTTACAAAGGCATTATCTTTAATGGAAAAGAGCAATGGAAGGTGTAATGAGCTTTAGTTTCTGTTTTTCTTTCAGGAGCAAGATACTGGGGATATTTGTTAATGTTGTGACATTGAGCAATTAAACATACACAAGTGGGAAAGGCACATGAGATATGAATTCTGTTTCCATATTTATATTAAACAGAAGAGTATTATGAATAATTTGACTAGACTTCATGCCATGCAAGTCATCTGTTGGGAATGGTGGAGTAAATGGTGGTAAAAGAGATCAACTTTCTGCAAAATAGAACACATCCTTCCAAATAGTTTTGGCTTAGATCTGACAAACTATGTACCACAGATGGTTGCCATTAACAAGTTGGCACTTGCTAGCATAGCAGTTAGACTACCACGTTCCACCCTTCTCCCCTGCTCCAACACACACACGGTACTTAGCATATGACAGACTTGTGAGAACTGTTAAGGAATATTGGCTCTTTAATTCCATCCACTATATGGGGGAATACATTCAGATAACGTAACAGTGGGCCCAGATGGTGCATGGAATTGGTAATGGGTCACAGTGTCTTTAACCTTTAGGTGAATTTAATCCAAAATCAGTAGTTGTTGAACATTCAAATCATGATAATGTTTAGAGGCTTAGTCAGGGCCCTGTTATGTTCGACACTGTGCAAACGTACAGCTGTATGGCCTTATCTGTTGCACATTGTTCAAACCCAGCTCTGAAGACTGAATTATTAATTTCCTCATGGGCTTTTCTTTGGAACATCCCATAATAGTATCCGAGTGCTTCACAAGCAGTAATTTATCTTCACCACACCCCTGATAGGTATTAGTCCCATTTTACAGATGGAGAGAAGAGGCATAGATATATTAAGGTCCAATTTCCACTAATTTTGGTAACCAATCTGAGATGACTAGAACCGCATTTTTCAAAGCACTTAGCATCATATAGCACTTTCCCTTCTTCTCCTGCACTCCATCTCCTTGCCAGCTCTTTCTCCCTTCCTCATGTCTCCATTTCCCCCCACATACTGGTTCCTAATCCTAGTTTCCTTTTTCAGACATTCCTAGTCTCGGCTCTAGCTCCTTATCTTATCTCTGTGTCCTCCCCTCCCTACATAACTATTATTGACTCCTAGTCCCTGCCTTCCCACCCCATCAGTCTTAGCCTGCCCTTCTCACTGGGGCACCCAGCCTCCTTGCTCATTCAGTCCCAACCTCCCTCTTCCAATTTCCAGTTTCTCTCCACTGCCCCTCCAGTCTGTCACTAGACTCTTTGTCCCAGTTTCTCTAGTTTTTGTCCCCTCTTTTCATTTGATTCAGACAGCTTCTGTCTCCATGTTGCCTGGATGTGAACAGTGGGGTCATTGAGAGCACAGGAGAAATGCGATGCCTGTTGTCAGTTGCAGTGCCAGGCCCCACACTGGCCTGGAGCAGCTGGAGGCAGCCATTAAGGGAAAGCCTTTCTGAGCCCCAGTAGCCCCAGGCAGGAACATGTGCAGTCTGGTTAACACAAGGAGCTGCAAGAGGCTCAAGCATGCTTTGTAAGGATAGAATCTTCAGACATTTTAGCTGCTCCCATTTAAGAAGTCTACTACTTCTTAAATGGGAGCATGTGCGATCTGCAATCTTTCAAAGGCTTATTACTTGGACAAAGCATGGGAGGATTTTCATGGGAATGGCAAATGGCACATCCCTGACACAAAGCCCATTCCATGCGAAATATCAAGTCTCTGCTCCAAAACATGGAGGTGCGACAGCTGTTCAAAGTAAAGGTCTCAATTTTTTTTTAACATGGGCAAAATAACTTATTATTCTTTAGCTTCACTTTAGAAAATGACTGGAATGTTTTAGCTGAAATAAAAAACAATCACAAAACAGCTGAGGCATGCAAAATTTCAGCCAAATGGTTAAATTTTCACAAAGTTATAAACAACTGAAAATGTAATCTTATAATAGGAGCCGTCAGGCAACCTTAATAGGTGTGGCTATTATTACCGACAATGACAGTCCTTGTGCAAAAGAGATTAGAAAATTGTTGCTGTCAGAAAACTGTCCAGTAGTCTGAGTCCAGTTCTTAGATGTACACATCCCAACAGGCACTGTTGTTGGCAGTTCATGCAGAAAAACATAATGAGCATGAAAGTGGAACTTCTCTCACCCTAGTTGTGTTGCTTTCAAATCAGAGATGAAGCATGTTGCCCTGGGGGGCTATCCATTTGTTTTGGTTTTTTGCTAGGCTCAGTCCTCTTGTTGTTTTACATTGGATAGGCAGGGGAGTGGAAGCTGGGAAAGCTGAGGTGTGTTCCAACTTTGCCACTGACTGGCTGTGTGGCCTTAGGCAAATAATTTAACTTCTCTGTGGCTCGCTTTGTTCATAATTAAAATGAGGCTAATAATATTTACCCACCTCCCTCACAGGAGTGCTGTGAGGATTAAACAATCTACTTTGATCATAACAATGTCTATTGTGGCACTGCATACAGAATTGGAAAGCATTGTGCCTATACAAAGAGGGGGATGCTGCCTCCCAGCTTCCCTCTCAGCCCCTAGTTTAAAGAGAAAAGATGTACTTGAAACAAAAGTGCAAAAACTTACTATATTAAGAACTTAGGAAGAATTCAGAAGTCATGGGCAGTGTATAACAACTTTATTGAACTATTGAGGTATGGACAATGCTACATGTTATGCACCAGTAGGTACATAATAAATTTACAAACTTTTAGCCTAAACAATCATAGAAATGTAGGGCTGGAGGCACCCCAAGAGGTCATCTTGTCCAGCTCCTATGTTGAGGCAGATCCTAGTAAACCTAGACCATACCTATTAGGTGTTTGTCCAACCTGTTCTTAGAAACCTCCCGTAATACAGATTCCAGAACCTCCCTCTGAAGCCTATTCCAGAACATAACTACCCTTATGTTTAGAAAGTTTTTCCTAATATCTAACCTAAATCTCCCTTGCTGCAGATTAATCTGATTATTTCTTATCCTGCCTTTGGGTGGACATGGAGAACAAATCGATCGTCATCCTCTTTATATCAGTCCTTAATATATTTGAAGACTGTTATAAGGTTCCTCCTCAGTTTTCTCTTTTCAAGATTAAACAGGCCCAGTTTTTTTTAAGCTTCCCTCAAAGATCAGATTTTTCTAAATCTTGTATTAAGTTTTTTGTTCTTGTTTGGACTCTCTCCCATTTGTCCATTTCTTTCCTAAAGTATGGAGCCACAGTACTCCAGCTGGGGCTGCCCTAGTGCCAGGTAGACCTGAACAATTTTATGTCCCATGTATTACATGACACTTCTGCTAATATACCACAGAATATTAGTCTTTTTTGCAGCTGCATCACATTGTTGGCTTATATTCAATTTGTGATTTACTATAACCTCCATTTCCTTTTCAGCAGTACTACTGCCTACCCAGTTATTCCCTATTTTGTAGTTATGCATTTTATTTTTCTTTTCTAAGTGCGGTACTGTGCACTTGTATTTTTATTTAATTTCATCTATTCTCTAGTTCGTCAAAGTTGTTTTGAATTCTAATCCTGTCCTCCAAAGTGCTGTCATCCACAAATGTTATAAGCATAAACTCCACTCCATTATGCAGGCCACTAATGAAAATGTTCAGACATTTACATACTTTCTATTATCTAGTCAGCATCTGCATAACACTCCCAGAAGAGAGAAGAGCAGTCTAGGAGTAACAGCTGAGCTCGCTTGAGACCTGTGTAGGAGGATATGGATATGACTGTTTCTTTCTTTTTCCTGGTTACTATACATATTTGGGTGATAGAGAATCCTCTCCTTCCTGAACTGTCAATTCCAATGAGGAACTCATATTCCAAATAGCAAAGAAATGTTTACTGTAGATATGGATAACCAATGAGCAGCCATTATCTTTAGTGCTAGACACAGAACAGGTGAGAGAGAGAGAGAGGAAGAGAAGACTCTGGAGCAACTTTTCTAAAAGATTGTCTAGACAAACATGAAATAAAAGGAAAGGAAGGAAGAAAAGTCCCTGGCAGAACAGGGGCAGCTGTTGCATGGTAGTTGGAGGAAGGCTGTTGGTGGGAAAGTAGTTTCATGGAGTGGAGCTATGGAGCTACCAAAGTTCATGTCTCAAGTATAAAATGACTGAGGATAGTTGTTCAAACACCAGCTATGCCTTTCTCTCTGTTTTATTCATCTGCATTTATGTGAGGAGCAAGAAACTGATATAGCTTGAGAGCTGTGGTGTTGATTCCCAAAATTCCCTCTCAAACCTTCTCACTTATTTTCTACTTCCAGGAAATCCTTTTCAACTCTGAAAAGAGACAGTAAAACAGAGATTAGGATTAGAGCACAATTTGCTTGCAGGTAAATGCCATTCATGTTTCATAATAACCTGCCTGAAAGAACCTGTGCAGCTTAAACACCTCTGTTCTATTAAAAGCATGTGGCTGACAGGTGGTTTTGCTTTCACAAGTTAGTATCCCATCCCATCTCCACCTAGGAGACTCAGTCTGTATAGCTGTGCAATTACCACACAAAACATATTTAACCTAATTATTGTTTTGCTGGAATATAAAGCTATCCTGGCAAATGCTGGATGCTTTAGAGCAGAACACATAATTAAGGGCCCGATCCTGTAAACTCTGGCTCAAGTGCAGACCAATTGAAATTTGGCTCATTAAAGGTTTGGCAGGATTGGGCCATAATATTTTTATTTTCCCTAAGTGAGTGGATGTGATTTAATACAGATAGGTTAGCAGAAGTTTGAGTGATGAGCTTTGGCATTTAAAAAAAAATAAAAATCAAAATCAGCCAATACCAGTGCTTGTTGTTCTGTTAAGCATAAATAATGTGTTCATCACATTAAGACACAAATACAGACAGTCTTTGCTTCAGTGATCTTCCAATCTAAAAGTTATGGTGGAGGATAATTTAATGAAACTTGCTAATGGAAGTCCTGTATTGTTAAAGGTTTGTTGTGTCGCATCTTCCGTCCCAACATACAGGGTACCTCTGTCTGTGTCCTGCATCATCCAACAATTCCAGTTGTGATACTTTCCTGAGCAAGGAATAATAGTCAAGCTAAATTGTGTAGTGCTCTGAAAGAGAGAGGCATCTAAGGCCAGCATCTTCTATGCATGTTTTAAGTGGTTCCATTATGAGGATCACAGAGCAAAGGACTTTATAAGAAGTGATTTTTATTTTGGTACATCCTTTGATATGACAAATAACTTAACTCTTTATTCTAGGGGATCTTCGAGCGATAAACATAGGGGGTATTGGAATAATGTGTTTTATTCCTGGTAGCATTTGTTTATCAACTTTTGTGTTTCATATTACCTCCAGACATCTAGTGCAATTTCTAAGTGAATCTCACATTTCAGGGGATTTTGAGCTTTAAAAAGATTTCAGGACTAAAAAGAATTTGAATTACATATACATTTTGTCTATTATACCAAATACCAAGAATAAGAATGTTTTCAAAACCTTTCCTTAAAGAAAATAAGAGGTTTTAGAACAACAGAGCATTGGAAGTTAAACTGCATAATATTGAAGGAAAGCCCCTAACAATTTCCCTGTGAAGGAATCCGGTTAGGTGGTTAATAATCACAAATGAACCAGGGTTTCTACTTCATTAGTTATAGGAAATTAGGGATTCAGTGTGTGGAACAGATGCATAACTGCTTGAGAGAAATTAGGTGTAGGGTTGAGAAGGAAATTTGAACTGGCTATGTGCAGAGATGTGCTATATAACACTTTGTACTCTCGAAGCTCTAAGTATAGGCTTGAGCCCTAATTTATATTCATTCAAGTACGTTGTTAATGTAACACAAATCTGAACCTTTTTAGAAACTATTAGTCATTCAAAAATGAAGGGCAATTGTCACTATGCTAGTCTGGAAGATTGCAAGGTGAATTGTTAAAATGAACTTTGCGCACTTTTGTATGCTCTAGGATAAACTGAATTTCAATGTTCAGGTTCACAATAGCTTCCCTGCTACTCCTCCTCAAGCACTAGAAACAGCTTGCAACACAGACATAAGGGCACTGGCCCTTTAGTTGGAGCCATTCTGTGAGATCAGAGGGCCAGCCCTACCTCTGTGTGTTGCTGTGGCACCTCTTGACCAACCCCAAAATTTTCTTGTTGGAGAGAGGTGTTGCCATCGATCAATTCAGGGGGTCTCTAAAGGCAGCTAAGATTGGCTGATGGGACACCACCCTTAAAAGGCAGTTTAGAAGCCGGCCTCTTCCTATTCCATCTCTGCTATCACAAATATCCTCATTCCTGCAGAGCTCACTGGTTTTGAGCCAATTTAAAGTGTTGCTTCCTGTTTTTTATCATGCTTTGGGTGATTGCGGGGATTTTGGTTATCAGATTGTGTGGGTTCTTTTGGACTTTGAAGCAATTGTGCAGGTTATGTTAAATGGTCACAAAATACCCAAGATATGAGCATGGGTGTTGTGGTTTAATGTACTGATATGTTTTTCATAGGATTGCAACAGAAACAATTTGTCAGTGTGATGGCTGCCATCTTGGTCAACACACTGGGAATTCAACTCAGGATCTCCAGAGCCAAAAAACCCTCATGAACTACTACCACTTGAGCTAAAGATCATTGACTAGGGCTGTAACAGATTCATGTCCTCTGCAGATCAGGCACAGGAGGGACTTGTAACACACATTTGTCAGTGGGTTACGTTAGCAGCAAGGATCAGTCCCCTATTAGTGGGGTTAGAATCATTAAGGTGTGATGGTTGGATCCCTGCCCATTGGAGGTTGAGAAATAGGGTAAATGCCCTTTTCTGCATTAGCCCTTCTTCTGTGCTGATGTAAATTAGATTGGCATGAACACCTTAGCCCTTGTGAGGTCAGGCAGGTCCCCATGCAGTAGCTTGCATGATGCCCACAGGCTTGGGATTCAATGGGTCTGTCAGGACGTTTGGTTTAGGTCTTGAACAATTATTGTGGTCTGGTTTTAAGTAGTGAAATGCGGGGCAAATGGATGGTGGCCTGAGGTCTTGAGATATTAGGTTAGTTGTCATTTTAAGTTATGAATCAAGTTGTGTCTTCTTAGTCAAAAAGTATCCATCCTCATTGATACCTGCCATTTGTAATTACTTGTTTGCCCCCAATGCTCTGAAATCTGACTCCCAAGGGATATGTAGTGGTGTTGCTAGAGACAATTGCAGAGGACAACAGCCAGTTTAGGATTTACACGTCCCAACTGGGTGAAGAGAATCAGCTGGTGAAATCTGTACTGATGTTAACCAGGTGGAAAATGTTCTAAGCCTAATATGTTCAGACTGAATCGCATGCATGCAAGCTTTGCATGTATGCTAAATCTGCATTTACACATGCTAGGTGGGTTCTGTAGAATTGACTCCTTTTTTTTTTTTTGGTGCAAATGCTGTTTGTTCAAATGCAAGTTTTGTAAACACAGGATTTGTGGGTGCCACCTAGTCACCAGGATCTGAAATTCTGACCTTTTTTGTCAACTCGTGTCTGCCCAGAAATAGTCATAGGTAAATGCCAGAGTAGATGTCCCACCTTTTACTGTCCAGCATTGACTCTAGTAACATTCCAGTGATTTGACAAGTAAGGGGTTGTTTGGCAGGGAAAGTATTGTTTGCAGCAGTCCAAACAAAGCCAGATGCAGCAGGCACAGTGGGGTAGCTCAGGAAGAATAAATAGGGGAAGAAGGGAAACTTCTAGTTGGCTCACTCACTTTACACTTGCTTCAAAGCCAGAACTGATCTCATTGATCGACCAGTCTTGCAAGGGCAAGCTGTGGAATAGTAGGGTTGCTGTATTGTTTGTACTGAGTTCTCTTACCTTTCATCAGTGCTGAGCTAGGGAGCAAGAGACTGGTATTAAAGTCCCTTCTATGCTTTGCATAGTGTGTTTTAGTCTCGATACGTAGCACATTTAAATTAAAACTGAGAAACTCATAGTTTTCCATCCAGGTTTGTGTCATTTTTGAGTGGGGTGGAAACAAGTCACTTGCATGTTGACATCTTTACAGCAGCTCCGGGGGAAAAGAAGGCCAGAGGTCTCCATAAAATCTAAACTTCATGTTGCCCTGGACAACTAATTACCTGGCAAGGAATGAGTCCAAGAACTGTCCAACCAGTATAAAGCAGCCAAAACTTCATGTGATAGCACCTGCACCAGTGTAAACAGCCTGTCAATTCTTATCCACTCTCCATTTTACTTTGCATTGAGGAGGCCCACCTGGGAAAAACAAAGCAAATAGAAGTAACCTCTATGGAATGACAGCCATAAAGGAGCCATTGGCTGGAAAACGTGAGTAAACCTTCAGCAAAGGAAGCAAGTCATTTTTTAAAATCCTTTCCAGTTCTCTTTTGCATTTAAGAATAAAGCAGCTTAATAAAATGACTAATACATTTTTGAGTGCTACATATATAATAGTAATAATGGATTGGTCGGTCCTGCTGCACTTTTATTTGCCTGTAGCTGTTGTGTTTGAATTCCAAACTATTGCAATGTTACCCTCCCTTCCAGAGTTTTTCATTTTTAGCTGCATTACTGAAATTAATCCTTCACACCTCTCCCCCCCAAGTCAATAATAAAACTCCCATTGATTTGAAAGGGACCGGGATTTCAGCTGTAGACTTCAAAATCACATAAGAAGAAAACAGCAACTCTGCGAAATTCTTAGACCAGTAGGAAACACTTGCATGCCCGCAGTGTGCATCAGATTTTTGAATGGAGCTCAGCATATTGGCTGCAGCTGTCTTTCGACAACCTGCCTAAAAGTGTCACAATGGGAGCAGTCAGGAGCTAAGCACTGTTGAAAATATGGACTCTTTTTATGTACCTAAGTAGGAGGACTCTCTTGAGAAATCTGGCCAACTGGGGGTGCTGAACACCTGAAAATTTGGTCACCTCTAGGGAATTCATACATACTTAAGGGAACCTCTGTGTGGTCCACATAAGTGTTAATTTGGAAGCGGCAACTTCTTTCAGAATTACACTAGAAACATTGTTGGTGCCTTTTGTCTAGGGTGACCTGATTTTTCAAAGCAAAAGAGCTAGGACAGTATCTCACAGGGGTTTGGGGTTTGGGTGAGTGCATGGTGGAGTCAGTAATTGAGAGGTACAGACTAGGGAGGGTTTTGACAGCTTGGAGGGAGAGGCTGGAATCCCTGCTTTCCTCTTGCCTCCTTGTGCAGCTACACACTGTGGCTAAGAATAGCTCTGAAGCAGTCTTAAAAAACTTGAGTCGGGGGGGGAGGGCCTATGTTTAATGTGAAGATGACCAGAGGGCTTGAATTGCCCTGAATCTGAGAGAGTCACCACTGGTTAACCTGATTACTGGTGAGAAGAATGGCTGGTGAGAAGAATGGCTGGTTGGCTACACATGACCAGCCTGGCAAGTGGTGGCATCTGAATTTCATATCCACTTACTCAGCTTGCTGTCAATTTTGTTGGCTTGGCTGGTGGTTCCTGCAGGCTGCCAGAGTCTACAGGGGGTTACAATGCCTGACACACACAATTTTTTTTGTGGGGCTCTGAAAACCAGGACACTGACAGTTTTTATTGACATTTTTGAGTAAAACTTGGGAAACTGAGTCACAAGTCCATCCAATTTAGGCTTAATCAATTTTTGGCTTTATTTATACAATTTCAGAGAGAATTATTGTCACTTATAATGTCTGGACATACATTTATGCCAGACAAATAATAACAGACTAGACAGAATTGGTAAATGGGCCCAAAGTTACCACATTCTGGGGAATCATTGCCTTCTCTGACCCCAGGTCTTGTCTTTCCTTCAGTTTCTGGTCTGGTGTTTCTCAAGTTTGGTCTCTTATACATTTCTATATTATAGATTACTTAACCTTTATCCAACTGGCTTTTAACACACCAGCCCTTTGGGTTTGTGGTAACTTGTACATTGTGCATATACAAGTTTCAGTTATCCAACTTCTGCATTTTTTTTCTGCTGGTTTTGTAATTTCAGTGCCATATTATTTTTTGTTACCCTGCCCTGGGTCTTCCTAGAAAAAGGTTTTTTTTGTTGTTGCAGGTTTTAATATTTTTATCTAAAAACTTCCAGCTCTGTTACCTTTGTTCTGTCAGCAATAACCACATTTTAAGCAGCTCAGCAATGTATATCAAAGAATAGGCAAAAACGCACACTTTCCAGCAAGGCATTGGCCTAAGTGTCTCCTTATCTGTACTCATTCACTATACATAATATGATACAGCATGGCCAGAGGGCAACAGGAGAGTATTAGCAGGGAGCCTTATTCCCTGCAAGGGGAGGAAGGTTTGCTATAGATTAACTAGAGCACCTGAAGCCAATTAGAGCACCAGCAGTCAGTCATGTGATAAAAACCCCTGCTTCAGTCACATAGGGTGGGAGTTGGAGCAGGAAGGTTTGGTTGGAGCAGAGAGCAGTTTGAAGGAGTTGGAGTTGGAGTTGGAGTTGGAGTTGGAGTTGGAGTTGGAGTTGGAGTTGGAGTTGGAGTGGAGTTGGAAGAGAGAGAAGACAGAGAAGAGAAGAGAAGAGAAAGAGAGAGAAGAGAGAGAGAGAAGAGGAAAGTTTGAGGAGTGCTGGCGGTGGGCTGAGAAATCCAAAAGAAACCCTAGGTTAAGGGCACCTGGGCTGTGTGAAGGAGGACAAGAAGCCCCTTCAAAAGCTGAAGGGTAGGAAGGGAAGTAGCCCAAGGGAAGGAACCGCTAGTTCAAGTGGTTCCCACAACCTCAGGGCCCCTGGGTTGGGACGCTGGAGAAGAGGCCCAGGTCCCTCCCTCTCCACTCCCCTCCTCAAGGACACTAATGGGGTAATTAAAATACCGGTTCAGAGGCAAGCAATGGTGGCCTGAACCTTCCCCAAAGAAGAGAAAGCGTGAGACCCAGCATAACAGTACCGGCAATTTGCCACAATAATTACACATCATTAAAATATAACAAAGCATTTAATTTCACCATTTAGCAATCCTTCATTTTTATTTTTCAATGTTATAAGTCAGTTTATGTTAGCCCCTTAATATATTTGGGGAGGGGAGTTTGGAGAGCACACTACGATTCTGTAACGAAGATAAAAAATGTTGACATTTAACATGGGTTTTTCATTCAAAGTCCAGTTTTGTTTGTGAATCATTATCAAGAAACTTAATTAGAAATTTTCTTACAAATGCATTTTGAGAGGTGTCTCAATTTTAGGGCCTTGATTAAGTTGTTTTTCGTGGTACCCCAACAGATACATTTTCCTATTTCAGGGTGTGATTTGTGCTGAGAGTTCTTAAGATTTAATGCTTCTAACTTGTTCCTTCTGAGTCTATTGATACCATACTTGAGTTTTAATGATGGAATTTGGTGGAAGCTCAGAGGCATTTGTCTCTTAGGGCATGGCTACACTTGCAGATGTAGAGCGCTTTGAGTTAAACCGGCCTTCATAGAGTGCAGTAGGGAAAGCGCTGCAATCTGTCCACACTGACAGCTTCAAGCGCATTGGCATGGCCACATTTGCCGCACTTGCAGTGGCACTGGGAGTGGTGCATTATGGGCAACTATCCCGGCATGGAAGTGACTGCAATGTGCTTTTCAAATGGGGGTGGGGTGGCATGTGACAGGGAGTGTGTTGTGTGTATGTGGGGAGAGAGAGAGTGGGTTTTTGGGGGGCTGAGAGCATGTCAGTGTGCTGTCTTGTAAGTTCAGACAGCAGCAGACACACCCTTCCCCCCGCCTCTCTCTCTCTCACTCACAGCATTCCACACTAATGGTTGCTTTGTCTCGGGACAGATAAGCAATCGGCTGTCAGAAATGGAGCTTTCCAGGGCATATCCGCATTCCTACAGTGAGTTCAAAACAAAGACAAGAGTGACCACTTGACTTAACGGGATTATGGGATGTTTGTGGTTAACCACTTCTAGATGATGTCATGAGCCTTCTTTTCCTGGGACTGTTAAAATGCAATAATAAAATTCACAATTAGATTTAATTTCTCTGTTTTGTTTTGTTTTGTTTGCAGTGAATTTAATCAGCATATTAAATGGTTGTAATCTGTTGTGGTTGAACAATAATAGGAAGAGATTCTTAATGGATGGCTTGTAGTAATCCTACAGTGTATGCCTGTGTTGTCCTACTACTCCTCTGTTTCAGAGGCTTCTACTGTAGGTGGAGTGTTAGTAATTTTTCTAATATAGTAAATCACATATCTAGTCATATGCAAGATATGACATGAAGCCTCGCAGAAATCCTTTTAAACAAATTTGACTGAAAATGGCCACAGCCTATGGGTTGTCTTGGCTACAGCTGTGCCTGATGAAACCTGACTTTTTGGGTATGGCTACACTTGGAGATATGCAGCGCTGGGAATTACAGTGGCCACATATGCAGCATTTGCAGTGCTGTTGGGAGTGGTGCATTGTGGGCAGCTATCCCACAGAGCACCTCATCCCATTTTGGCGCCGTGGGTTGTGGGAAGGGGATGGAAGGGTGCAGGTCATTCCGCTTCCTGTCCCAACGCCCCGTGGTGCATCGCTTCACATCCCAGCAGTTTGACGCCATTGTGAGTCTGCAGCGTTATTTCTGTGGGAAATGGAGCCCGCGCTGCTGAGGACTTTGCTGATGAATGTCACCAGCACATCACGTTTAGCAGTTGAGCTATTCCTTAAGCTCCAAAGTGACAGTGAGGAGTCCGACAATGATATCAATTCGCCTGACGTGTGTGACAATAAATTGCTTGTGGCAGTAACAGACATGCTCAGCACCGTGGAACGCCGCCTTTGGGCTCAGGAAACAAGCACTGAGTGGTGGGATCTAACAGGAGAGGTCGTGCATGGAAGAGCGCGGATGACGAGCAGTGCCGACGCAGAACATTTCGGATGAGAAAACCACTTCATGGGACTGTGTGAGGAGCTGCCCCACCCCTGCGGCTCAAGGACACAGATTGAAGAGCTGCCCTGTCAGTGGAGAAGCAGGTGGCTATTGCAATCTGGAAGCTGGCAACTCAAGACAGCTACTGATCGGTCGGCGAACCAGTTTGGAGTGGAACGTCGACGTTGGAATAGTGTGATGTCAATTGCAGGGCATTAATCGCATCTGCTAAGAAGAACCGTGGACTCTGGGGAACGTGCAGGAAATTGTGGATGGCTTTGCACAATGGGTTTCCTAACTGTGGAGGGGCGATAATGGGACGCATATTCCTATTCTGGCACCACCCCCCAGGCATCCGAGTACATTAATCGGAAGGGTTATTTCTCTATGGTCTCCAGGTGCTTGTGAACACCGGGGCGTTTCATTGACATTTAACACAGCCTGGCCCGGAAAGGTGCATGATGCACGCATTTTCGGAACAGTGGCTGTTCAGGAAGCTGCAGGCTGGGACTTTTTTCCCCACACCGCAAGATCACATAGAGGGGACGTCGAAATGTCCATTGTGATCCTTGGAGACCGCTGCTTACCTGTTAATAGCTGGCTCATGAACAAGGGAAGCTTGACAGGCAGCAAGGACCGGTTCAACTACAGGCTGAGCTGGTGCAGAATGACTGTGGAGTGTGCTTTTGGCTGTTTAAAGGATGCTGGAGATGTCTTATGGAAGCTAGACTTGGGGGAAAGCAGCATCCCTTGCGGTATATCCGCGTGCTGTACCCCTCCATAATATTTGTGAGGAGGAGAGGGTGAACATTCAGAGTCAGGCAGGACCTCCGAGGTGTCAACACCTGGATCGCTGAATTTGCACAATCAAGTATGAGCAGGGCTACTAGAGAGGCCCAGCAAGGGTACAAGGATAGGATGCTGAGGGAGCAATTGAGGCTGAAAGCCAACATAATGGTTGGTGCCTTGCCTGATAGTAAGTGGCAGTGGTTACAATGATTTTGCACTGCCTGTTTTTTCACTGGTGGTACGTACATTTCAAGTCACTTCTCGCAATAATAAAAACTGTTTTTAAAAGCCAGAGAATCATTTATTGAAAAGACAGTCCAGTAAAAGACGGGGGGGAGGGTGGGGTCTGTACGAGGTCCAGAAGGTTGAATAGGTCCTGCGTGGAGCTGTTGCGAATGCTGCGCATCAGGAGAAAATGCTGCATGGTATGGGGGTAGTGCAGAGAGTCAAGGGCGTGTAAGAGATACTCAGAAGCTAGGTAGGTGAACATGACAGGCGTGTTGGGGCCAGCTGGTGGTGGTAAGAACCTGGAATGCTGGAGAAGAGTTGAGCTGACATGTGGGGCAGCAAGGGAGAGAGCTCTGGCACTAGAGGGGGTAGTTGTAGCACTGGTAGTGCTCTGGCCCGTGCAGGGCTAATGAGTGACTGCAACTCTCCGTTTGGCGCCCAGGAGGCTTATCAGCTTGCTTGTCCTTTTCTCTTAGCCAATTCCTTTCTCCTGCTTTCGGTTTCCCTCACTGTTTAAGTCTTCTTTCTCTCCAGTCCCGCAGCCTCCTATTCTCCTCTGGTAGACGAATTCATCCAACTGCTTTCAACCAAAATCTTCTTGCTTTTCTTGGTTTTCCCTCTCAGGTTCTGTAGCTTGCGAGCAGTCTGAGATAGAGGAGGTGGATCTTAACTAGTAACTATTCAACGCGGAACACTTAGAGAAAACAGAATATGAAACCCATTTATTACAAGAGGCGATTGTTTATAAACACAGTTAAGCTACGCGAGACGAGTTTTTTAGTCTCATTTGTAGCCAATGACCTTTACACATAGCAAACATAGCACAGAGAGCCCAGCAGCGAAGAACATGCAATGATAATGGCGGACATGAGGCGGTCACTGATAATGAAGGCATCTGGCTCCGCTGAAGGCGGCTCCAACCTAGAGTTAAGGGCAATGGCTTTGGGTCAGCCGCACTGGGGCCTTATTCGGTACAGAGTTGAGAAGGCCAAGAGAGCAGCTTGGGGGGAAACCGAGCCATTATGTGAGGAGCCTGAACACTAATCCCTCGCCTATGAGTACACGGATTCCCGCTGCTGGTCTTCAGCACGTGGGTACCCCTGGGACAGAGCAGGAGTGGTTGTTCTAACAAACAGCAATGCGGGCAGAGGTTCCGCCTGGCCGCCCCTAAGGACAGCTTCCTGTGTGCAGCCCAACTGGTTCCCGCCACAGGCCCTGTCAAAGCCACAGGCGGAGCGACCAACGTTAAAGCGTCTGACTAAGGGATCATAGGGAGCTCCTACTACGTTGGCGGGTGTTCCCTATATAACTTGGCCCGAAGCATTCCCAGTAAAACTGGGAGGAAGTAAAGTCTCACGGGCTCGAACTGAAAACTTTGAAGACGCCGCATACTGGAGAAACGCCGACTCAAGAACCGAGACTGATAGAATTACGCGGTGCGAATATATCAGTAAATTGAAAAGGACTACTGAGAATACTGGCCAATCCAGACATCTAGAGACATCCCAATCGCAAAGCGCATACCAACCCAATCATTACCCGGGGCCTCCTATCCCAAAACATTCCAGCGATCCTTCCAAATAGAAGGCTGCTTTATTACAGCGGTAACCTCCTAGAGAGAAAGATAAACACCGCGTCCTCTACTTGTCCTTAGGCTATAACGTAAGTTGCAACCGCCTACATCTGGCACCATACGGCTTGGGGCTGCTGCGACTGGCTAGCGTCCTCCTGGCCTTGAGAAGAGCTCCTGGCTGCATGCCTCTGGGACTCTGGGTTTCCCACCACCCAGTAACCCTCACTCTCAGTTTCCTCTACCACCCCCCTGCCTCCATACCTCTCACCGCCCTGCTCCGAAACACTGGTCATTACATGCGAGCCTCTCTGCCGAATTGTGCAGTTCGGGTACGTCACCGACACCAAAAGTATCTTTCCCAACAAGCAAATCCTACCGCACCTCGAAACGCCCTACCCATGCAGGTGGGGGGGAACAGCAACTATCGAGTGGCGGAATCCTCAACAGACTCGCAGTAGGCACATATCCCGACAGCGCTCTGTCCACACAGCCTGTCGTATAAGGCTCCCTATTATCACTATAGCGCGACTGCACCACCGTGTCATTACTTTCATCGCCCGGTCACGGTCCCATAGGAGCTGGGCCTACTTTCCAACATGGACTGTCGAGTGGATATTCTACAGTGCCCAATGCTAAACCATTATGAATGGGGTTAAACTTCTTCATTACAGATAATTCTCTGGGAACTAACCAGCGTCTATACACCACACCGGTGAGAGCGTCACACAAGCTGATGACGTAAGCACAGGCTTCACACTCACCAAAACAACTGATGAGAGTCCAGCAGCTCGCCAGCTTAACTACCGCCCATAACATAAGAATAGCTAGGGGCTCAAGATTCCCTGGCACAGATGAGCATGGCACTCGATAAGCATGATTGATATACACTCACAACACCTGCGAGCAAACAGAAGGGGATTTTTAAAATTCCCGGGCATTTAAAGGCGTGTCGACCTGAGCCCAGGGCAGTGAGGAGTGCGAAATGATGAAGAGCAGAGCTGGCTGAAAAGGTATTACATGGGATAATCATCACTAATTTACCATAGTTCTGGAGGCCAATAACAGCGCTTTTGCTGGCCACACTTGATGAGCAGCGCTGCATCACCAGCGCTGGAATTGTTACACCCCAAGCAGACCAGGTGTACAGCCAGCGCTGCAGCCAGGGAGTTGCAGTGCTGGCTGTGCCTTGCAAGTGTGGACACAGAGGAAGTTACAGCGCTGTAACCTCATCACCAGCGCTGCAACTCTCCAGTGTAGCCATGGCCTCAGTTTCTTTGCTATCATGGATGAAGTTTATGGAAAGTACTTAAGTACAACAGTGACCTCGATCTTTGCATGGCAGTTAGTGGTTACAACTGAAGATGTTTGCTATTGGCTTATCAGTTAAGTGATGGTTGATGTAGAGCTTTTGGGTTATGCTGGTTAGGTCCCCTTGTTTGTTACTAGTCACATTTATGGTACAGAAATTGCAGTACATGTGTTTTCAACCATAAGGGCAAATGTACTACCCAGCATTCAGCCAAAGTAGTCTGATCAGGTAGACAGACGCCTGGGTTACGTTCCCTCAGACTATGCCATGCCTGCAGAGGTTAATTCAGCTCAATGGCTGCAATAGCCTCCTTCAGCTTTTACTCAGTCCACACATGTGGGGAGAATGAGACTATCAGTGCAGTAGTGGGTCCTCCATCTTCATCACTCCCCTTGCCAGTCTGTGTCCTGGCCCCTTCTCCCCTGCACCTTCCATGCAGAGTTCTTTCCCTGAGCTGGGCTCTGTGCAGGAGTTGCGCATCCCTTATTTGCCACCACATTGCCACTTTCTCTCATACAGTGACATGCACTGATTCCACTGCCAGCTAATGGCACTTGCATTGAGACTAATGGCAATTACCCCCTCATTTCTGTTTTAAAGGTGTCAGCCAGAATCTGGGTTGTTTAATGACATTAAGGGACTGATCCGGCAATGGTTTTGAGCATCCAAAACTATTGACTTCACTTGGAGAAGAGAGTGCTCATCATCTTGCAGTACTGGGTCCTCAGTACAGCCCTTCGGCTCCTGGGTGGTCCACTGGCACAGCTGCATTCTCCAATCAAGCTGGGGTGGAGTGTTTTTTTTGTTGTTGTTTTTGGTTTGGGGGGGGTGGGGCATGTGGCAGCATTGCCCCTTCCCCCAAAAACTACATCTTTCCTTTCCACCCCCCTCCTGACCTTGGCCCTTCAGCGCAGCTCTAGGGCACATGTCCCCATTCCCTTGCCCTTCCTGACAGAGCCCGCATAGGGAAAGCATATGGGTCTGCACTCAAGGGCTGGAGTAAACAAGGGGCTGAAAAATTGAAGATGAGATCAGGTTGAGCCTCACTAACATATGTCCCCGCCTGGAAAAACTATGCAAAGAGAAGCAGGAACATCCATCCCATTAAGAAGACGCCAGGGCTGTAAGTTATTTTGTTTTTATTTACAATACTTGATACTCTTCTAATTAGTAAAGAGTAGGGTTGAGTCTTTACTTAAACAGCGCAGACATTCAGATTTTACACTATAAAAAATTGAAAACACAATATAGTGTTCATAGTTGGACAAATATTTTGTTTTAAAATCAACAAATAGTGTGGGTTTTTTAAAACAATTTTGTTAGCGCTGTGTTGCTTATTAATCTCTTTTATACAAAATTGTGTTTTTCCTGTTTGAACACCACATTTTGCTCTCAACATTTTTTTAAAGTGTAGTTTTACTAAAACTGTTTGGTTTCAAAGATCTTGAAGCATTTCTTTGAGTGCATATTGCTAGGGATTTCTATCATTACAATTGTTTATATTAAAATGAAAAGGAAACATATTGTTTAAAGTGACATTTATATGTAGGTAATAATTCAGATTAATAGTTTTCCTCAAAAAGTGTTAATAGTGGGCTGCAGTGCCTATTGCAGTTGCACAGGTGGGCCTCGGGAGAAGAGAGTCTGGGAACTCCTGCTATAACATACCATATTTTGTGCCAGAATTGACATGCCTTGGAAGATTTCCAAGTGGAGTTTTGGCATGTATTAGACAGCAGCAGTAGTGACAATAAAGGTGTGAAGCTTATCCAAGGGCTAGGAAAAAACATAAACTGAACAATAAAATTACAGGGAAAGTTTCATGTTTACTTTACTCATTTTACTACTGCAGGAAAAAAGTGTAATGTGCTCACAACGTAAACAGATGTGTTTTACATCTAAATATAGTTTGTGTCCTTTGAAGAGGTAGCTAAGAGACACGGGAGTCCTCTGAGAGGCTCAGGTAAATAGCTATAATCCTTGTCAAGTGGTCATTCTCATGTAGCAAAATCCTCTTAGTATAGTTGAACAAACATTCACCAGTAAAGCTTGTTTTTTCTGTAACACGGATGTAGTTGTTAAACAGCTTCTTCCAAACCCACTTTGGGACAAAGTTCAATCATTAATCTCAATACAATAGTATTGGCTTCTAACGGTATCTGGTTTAAATTGGATGAAATTTATTACATTAAACCCTTTGTAGTCATTTAGGGATTGTTCCAGCCACAAAGAGTACCATGTATTTTTTTGACAATCTGCTATAGCTGTGGCCTAATTACAGTTCTGCTCTGGACACAGATAAATTTGCCATCCTTTTTGTCCCATGGAAGAAAAAATATTCAGGGGTTTTATGTACCTCCATCCTAGATACTCTGCAAATTTCAGGACTGGTGGCAGTTTTGGTGGTGATGTACATATATTTAAATCTCCCCTGAAATCTGAGGCTGATCTAATCAGCTTTACAATAAGAACGGTTCAAATAAAGAACTTTGTTGTAACTCTTTCCCAGCCTGGATGCCTTTGCCATGAAAGGGTTAATAATGACTTAGTAGCAGGTTGTGCATGGATGCACTTTCACATCCTGAATGTTGACGAATCACCCAAATATCTTTCTCTGCTGGACATATTAACCTGTCATTGCAATGATCAGTGATTCAGAAAACTTCCTGAATTTTTAACCCAGAAGAGGCTTTGGCTGCATATGTGTTTCCTGTAGTATAATGGCCAATAATGTAGCCGACATGCAAGGGCAGTTCCTGGAGGCTGCAGCTACAATTGTATACTAAACACTTAATAAAAAGCACATATATCTTTTTCTTCACCTCAGAAATATGTGCCACAACACCTATTAATGTGTTTTTTTTTCTACATTTTGATCTCGCCAGTGTGTAACAATTCAAGAAAAAGTAAAGCTTAAGATCACATTTCAGAGCATGACTTGAGGGTCTTGAATAATTACTACCATGATCTTTACAGCATTACTCGCATGCTTCTGGCCGGTTTCTCTCTCTGTGTATGTATGTGCATAAGTAGATATATGTACATATCATCCAAAACATTTTGGGTCTGATTCAGGCTGATGATAAACATAGATGCCCCTCAGAAAATCAGGTTCAATCTTGTAACACACTTCAGTTTTTTTTGAGACCCATATTTTAGCTTAAATTTGTAGTGGAATTCCATGCATTGGGAGCGATGTTCATAAAGTACAGGCAATATACGGGCCTAAGAAAAACTATCCAAACTTTAATTTGGATTAAATTAAACTGCTGGCACAATTTTTGTTGCCGTCTCTCTTGGCCAGACGATAGCTGGACATAACCAATAGTATTTATAATTCTCTGTATTGGATTTGGTTCAAGATTGTCTCATGTAGTGCTACAGAAGCCTCAATTGTTTTTAATGTGTGTATTTCAGTAAAACCATCTGTTGTGCAATTCCAAAGATACTTTGTGCAAAGCAAATGATGTTGTCCCATCAGAGTATGATCTTAAAATTATTTTCAAGATCTAACTGAGCTGTAGTGTCTTTGCTAGGACAGAATAATTTGGTTTTGGTTTAATGAAGCTCTAATTGTTCAGAACGGTAAGAATGTGCAATAGAAAAGTCCCAAAGTCCATGCTTTCCATGTGCATGCAGGCACAGCTGTCCCAGGTGCATGCAATGCTAAGCGTTTCCTGACAGGTGGTTGACAAGTACACTGGACCCCTTTGCAGCCTTAGTACTATTTGTAGTCAAGTATTGTCAAATGCCTACATGACCTAGCAGGAGTAGATAATGAAGCACTATAATGGCTCCAATTGTTCTTCTCTAGCAGATCTCCCTGAGTGGTGGTGAGTAATTGGTTCTCCCCTTCTGGGGTCCCAGAGGGATCATATGATCACTGGTTCTCTTCAATATCTACATGAAACCATTGGGAGAGATAGTGAGGTGCCATGGACTTGGCTGCCAGTATTGGGTCAATGATGCTCAACTCTGTATCTCATTCTCAGCTGATGCAACCACTGCTACTGCTAAAATGTCAGAATGCCTACAAGATATTGGCTCTTGGGTGAGGAGTAGCTGTCTCAAGCTGAATCCAGGCAAAATTGAAGTTATGACTCAGATCATTGTGAGCATATCAGGCTTGTGCTCAAGTCTTTCCACTGGCTCCCAGACCTCCTCCCAAAGCCAGTTTAAGACCTTGGTCCTAATTTTTAAAGCAGTTAATGGATCAAGCCTCAGCTACAATCAAGACTAAATTTTGATTTATGGACCACCATGATGGTTGTTCTCCTTTAGACAATGCATATTTCAAAGCCCAGGCACAAAGCACATGAGAGCTGGGGTCAAAGCATCCTCTGTTGAGGACATCCAGCTATGGAGCAATCTTCCACAGGAGACCAAGCAAATCAAGAGTCTGATTATCTTTAGGAATTATTGGAAAACTTTCTTCTTTGAGAAGAAATTTCTACCGTTAAGTTATGCTCACAATTAAAATACTCCTTTTATTTCCAATCCCCTGCCAAGTATCTCTCAAAAAACAAAACCCTACCTGCAAGCAAAGCTTTGACCCTGTGAAGAGAGGAGGGTCAGAGACTCCATGAAATCCCCTAGTAACTCTACTACTGTTGCTGATTTTATGTAGAAGACTATGGTGACGGGCAGCAGTATGAAACCCTAATATAGAGTACAATCCATTTCAGTTGACTTCCATTGGAGTTAAGGATGCACAGTTTCTCACAGGGTTTCTACCCTTTAAAACACATGGGCTATGGAAAATATTTAGTTTTTTTTGAAAGCATTTGTGTTTATCATTAAAAAATCGCATAGTATCTTCAACAAGTGAGCTCCACTGGTCTTTTTTCCAAGTATGGTTTTCAGGGATGTTACAGGAGAAACATGAAGTTTGAAAGACAACTATTAAAGAGATTTCACCCTTCAGTATGTACTGGAGTGCAATATTACTGTCTGAATGAACATTCGGCACTTTTCTGTAGATTAGATAGATGATTATTATTATTAGGGTTGGAAGGGACCTCAGGAGATCATCTAGTCCAACCCCCTGCTCAAAGCAGGACAAATCCCCAAACGGCCCCCTCAAGGATTGAACTCACAACTCTGGGTTTAGCAGGCCAATGCTCAAACCAATCAGCTATCTCTCCTCCCCAGCTTGTGAGATTTCTGAATAATGCCTTGTGCGTTCACTCTGGCAGGGACGGCTCCAGGCACTAGCACGCCAAGTGCGTGCTTGGGGCCGCAAGCCACGGGGGGCGCTCTGCCGGTCACTGTGAGGGCGGCAGGCAGGTTGCCTTTGGAGACATGCCTGCGGAGGGTCCGCTGGTCCCACGGCTTCAGTGGACCTCCCACAGGTGTGCTGTTGAATCCACGGGACCGGGGACCTCCCGCAGGCAAGCTGCCGAAGGCAGCCTGCCTGACGAGCTTTGGGTGGCAAAATACCTAGAGCCTCCCCTGCATGCTGGACATGGGGCAGACAGTGTCATAGTAATCTTAATTTTACTTTGAAAATAAGGTACCAATAAGACAATTGGCATTTTTCTTCCTGGTCTGTTTCAACTTTAATATCTTGGGCTTATTCTAGAAAAATAAATTCTTGTAGTAGCCTTAAAAGATGGTATCAAGACAATGGAAGAATACAAGACGCCATTGCAGAAAGAGAGATCAATGATGATACATACTATTATATTTTGTGCTTGAAAAGCAAGAAAAATGGAACCCAAAATAAACAGAGTGTAACTTTTTAAAGAAATGGTCACAAACTGCAGAATGATGAGGTACCAGGAGTAAAACCCCTGCACCTTCCCACATACCGCATCCTTGAGAGGAGAAATTGCTTTGTAAATGCAGAAGACCTAAAAAGTCAGCCTTATTCTAACATGGGACTGTCAGCAGGCCTCAAATGAAGCTTTTGGGAACGACAAAACTTTTGAAAGCTCACTTTTTTATCACCACACAGAGGTTCATACAGGGCTGCTTAGAGGGTTAATCTGTAATGACAGACACAAGCAGAGAGACTGGTTGTACACTGTAGACCAGAAATCCAAAACCCTTTTACCAGTCCTGGCTTCTATTTTTTCCAGTCTTAATTTATAGATATTTCCTGAACATTAGCAGTTGCCATATTAGCATGGACAAGGTCTATCTACTCCAATATCCTGTCTCCAACAGCGGTCAGTACCAAATGCTTCAGAGGAGTTTTCTGACTTTTTGGGATAATATTTCTAATGGTGCTGTACTGTCTAAGGAGAAATACTACATATTACCCTGAATCAGCAGGAATCATAGTTCTTATAGCTTTCACTAGGATTTGTATCAGGCTTTTGAGAGCCTACAATATCCTGTTTCACACTAAGACCTGGATTCAGTGTGTCAGTGGCCACAGAGGGAAGCTGGCACAAAGCCCCTGGGACCTGGAAGGTAGGGTTCTGCATTGCTGACCTAAATCTAGTCTGGGCTCTGAGGAGAGGGTGCACAGCTTCATGGCCCTGATTCAGCACAGCATGTATGCATGTGGTTATGTTCCACTGCAGGAAATGGAATGTAATCACATGCTTAAATGTTTTGCTAAATTGGAGCTATGTAATTTAAATACAGAGGGCCAGATGTTTCTTTTATTTACTTCAGTGTGTAGGTGGGGTCACTACTGAAGTCAGTCTAGGTACTCTGGGTTGTGTAATTGATAGCTGAACCTGAAGGAGACTTCAACCTGGACATCTGTGTGATGTCTAGTTTAACACTGAAACGTGGTGAGATACAACAGAACAGCATTGGAAGTTTAAACATATTTGTGTTATAGTTGAGTTGGCATACTATCCCCACCAACCCTCTGGGGTAGGTAAGCTTTTTGCAGAAGAGTAGAGACAGAGCCACAGACCCGGTGAAGTGATTTGTGAGCAGTAGAGCTGGGAATAGAGTCCAGGAATTCTGGCTCCTAGTCACCTGCTCTAACCAGGGGGCTGCACTGCCTTCCCTATCTTTGAAAAAACAACAACCCCAAAGTAAAGGGGCTGCCTGTATCTTTTAAAATATTATGATACGTTTCAAGGAAGCTGCACAACTCTTGTGATGTAATATGATTAAATCTGTTGCAAGAATTATGATCTGGAGCAATTTATTGTTTTTTACATTATGGGGTCTCTATGACTGAAGTACTTTATGAATGCCTGAATTTAATTTGATGAATAAGAGTTGTTGTGTGCTTGAGCATCGTGTTATATCTATCTCCGACATTAGGGCTGTATTTCCCTGACACCATTTGCTTCAAGCTCTTGGGGGAAAGTCTTTCTTTTGTAATGTTCTTTTAATCATGACATGTTTTTTGCTTCTGGACTTTACACATTAACTTTGAACTTCAGAAGGATGTGAGAAGCATAGATTTCTATTACATGGTTTGGCTCTCAGCCCACAGAAACTAGCAACAGCCACCTTCATTTCATTAAAAACAAAATTTGAAGAATTTTAGGGTCATAACCATCAATCTATCAGCACAGTTTTCTCAAGGAGGCATGCAACGCTCAAAAAATAAAATATAAGGAAGGAAAATTGCTGAATGAGGTAGGTCATTTTAGGAGATTTTTGATGAAAGCATTGAAGCCTTCTGTTTAAGTTTCTGTAATGTAATCAACAAAGCTTGAGATATGCAAACTGCTTTGAAGAGGCTGAGCAGTACTGTATATTGCTGGATCTTGTTTTAGCTTTGGTAATACACGTTTTATAGAAAAGCTGTTGGTATTCTACCTGTGCAGATGTTGTCTTCCTACTTGAAGAACTGCCACTCAGGAGATTTGATTTTTGTTATATGCTCCTCATCCCTTTGAAATACAACCCTTCAATTAGCCCCAGGATTATTTAAAATAGAAGGCTGGTTTCATACTTGTCTACCACACCAAATAGCCTAACTTTTAGCAAACTAACAGTAACTTCTCTTACAAAATACCCATAGCGTTGTGTCTAGCTCAATGCATAGTATTGTTAAAAAATCAGAGTGGTTTGAATGTCTTGAATGGGATAGACAATAGTACTGAAAATTAAAGCTGTTCAGAAAAATGTTGACAAAAACAAAGTTTTAATGGAAATCAAATGTTGTGAACGTTTTCACGCTCCCCATACACTCCTTATTTTTGATCCCCTCCACTGAAAATATTACAGTTCTTTTATATAAATTGATGGCTCACTCTTACCTGAAATATTAAGTGCAGAGACCTGACCCCTTCTCAAAATTAGATATGGAGGATATTGAAAATGTCCAGAGATGGGTGACAAAAATTATTAGAGCCATGTAGAGACTGCTGTATGAGGAGAGATTGAGAAGACCGAGATACTTTATTTGAGAGGAGAGATGAGGAGAACACAAAATATGGAATGGTAGAGAAGAGGTAAATCAGATGCTCCTGTTTACCTTTTCTCATAAAACAAAAATAAGGGAAGAGAATAAAACTGAAAGACAATATATTTAAAGACGATAAAAGGGAAATTTTTAATACCATAAGTCTGCAAAACTGCTTGCCACCACATACCATAAGACCTTATGTAAATAATTGGATGATCCACTCTTACAATGAATCCACAATTATTTCTTATAGAACAAAGTTATCAAGGATGTGAGCCCTTATGCCTCAGATCCCTTCTGGCCTAGGAATCGCTTAATCTATAATCAAATCACTAACTGATATGGGCTAGGTCAAGAAATTCCCTTTATGGGTAAGGTATTCCACTATGTGGTTTCTTGCACCTTCCTCTGAAGCATTTAGGATTAACCACGGTTGGAGACAAGAGACCAGGCTAGGTACACCACTAGCCTATGTTTATAAGGCACCTGTGATAGCAGTAATGTGTCATGTATGCACAGACTGTTTATAGGGATGATTTTGAATTCTTATTCCCTGTGTAAACATTTTCAGGACTTTTTATATCCCTTGGAAAAGAATCCATGGCATTTTCTGTGTTCAATTTCCACTGCATGTTCCTAACATCCATTTTCTTCCGGGAGGAAATCTAAATATCTTTTTGTTGCTGCCCTTTGTAGCTTGATTTCTGAAACTGAATAATGTTCTGCACAGTCTGTATGCTGCTGGCTGCTAAACTGTCGTGTTGATGAGAGATGCCTCTTGTTACCAAGTTCTCCATGACCTTTACAGGCCTCATACAGGGACAACTTTGCAAGTATTTTGTATGCTTGCTATATTATTTGCATATCCATTCTTTCTCAGTGCTCCAAGCCTAAAATTTCTATTATTGTGGATTTGGGGGAGTAAAAGGAGTGACTATAATAATTTTCTGATGTATCTTTTTTTTTTTAAATAAGGTGAAAAATTGATTTGTTTGAAAGGCCTCCCTGTCAGGGGGTAGTTTAAAACATGATATTAAATTACTTATTTACTAGAGATTAACATCTGGAGCTGTGCAGTCCATTTGCAATCAAACTCATTTTATTACAAAAAGTCTAGTCAGTTTCACAGAAAGCTGTGCCAAGGGTGAACAGGTCATGGGGACTCAGAGGAAAGGATGAGCTTGTAGTTTTGCACGACACTGGAACTTAGGAGATCTAGTTCTATTTGTAGCTCTGGCAGGCAATTCTAGTGTGACTTCATATGGGATAAATGACGACTTATTTAAGGACTTGCTTAAAATGGGGCTGTGCAGATAATGCACATTTGTCATTTTTAAAAAATCCATTGTCTCATTTAATGCATGTTTTGCCACATTTTTTCCCCCTGCTAGGACTTATTGTGCTATGATTCTGTGTGTCAAATTGAAGATTGCTACTAACATTGGACAGTAGGAAGAATTGTAGCATCTGCTGCTAATAGCGCTATTAACTTGTAATGCTCAAAGTTGAAGGAAGGCTACATTCTAGTCACACTGCTATCAGCTAATTCTTGTAGTGCCACCAAATTGTACTGGTAGAACTATGGCTAGCCACTAATGATGCATGTAACTAAGGGTGTGAACTGTTGCTAGAGCTTGCAAGAATACATTCACTGTTTATTTAAATCTACATCAGGCTGTCAGGTAGGGAAAGTTTTAGGTAGTAGCTGGACAGTGAAGAAGCGAGAGGAAGAATAGCTTCTTGGGCTAGTGCTGTTTCCTTATTCTAACATTGTTCAGTGTTAGAAGTGGCTCTTTCTGCACTACTTTGCCAGTGTCACATGCCAGTGCTGATCAAAGATCAATGCTTAGCTTCCTTTCCCTGATTTCAGAGAACTGAATACTGATCAAACTAATGCTCTCTTCTGCTTGCCATTAGATCAGGAGAACAGAGCCCTCTGGCCATCTCTCTTCCCTCATCGTGTGGCGCTACGAAATACCTAACATTTGTTTGAGGAAGCAAGCCTAAGGAAAATCCATGCTTGGAGATGGCTTGGAAGGCATAGGAGGAGCTAAAATTAAAGTCGGGGAGAAAGTGTGGTGACTGGCCCTGGAAAGGGAAAGAAAAGGAGGGGGGCTTTCCAATTACAAAAGGGTAACAGAAGGAGTAGGGGAGGGGAGAAGTTGTGTGTAGGGCTGGTCATGCTCACGTATAATATGCAATTGTAAAAGATATTGGCTGCATAGTAAGTAGTTCCTGTCTGTTCTGTGAAATGAAATTTACCTTGAGAACAGTAAGTTACTTCTTCATGTCTGTATTTTGTTCTTCATCCCAAGGTCACGCATGAGTGCTGCAGAAGATCTGTTGTGTGAAAACAGCTCTAATGCCAGCCACCTGCCGTAAAGTCCGCTCCATGTTTGTAAATGATCACTTTCACCTTGTGAAGTGCATCTTTTATTTAATGAATAATTCATCTTTTATTGAAATATGCAGCTGAATCCCTAATAGATGTTCTGGGGTATGAATAGTTGGACTGTTTGCTAAGTGAAAAGACAGATTTATCCTGAAACCTGCTTACAGTATTTAGCCCTCAAAATTAACTGGCTCACTGAATCCTTCCTGTGTCCACTATTAGGTCGGTCTTGTTCTGGAAGTTGATTTTGTATCTATATTAATTTCTTAATATTTTGTAGATGTTCATGTTTCTATCACTCCTGTATAATTTCTTATTACTTTTGCCAGATAATCTGATACAAGAATAACATAGCATTTGAATTATTATTCTCTTCTCTCAAACTGAAGGCTGTTGCAGAAGGCAAAATGCAGAAATTTTTCCCTTGGGGTTACTTGAGCGGCAAAAACATTCTTAAATTTCTTAACACAACTTACTGAAAAGTTAGGTATTTCAAAGCTGTTTGCTGCTGTTATATGTAATTGATCCAGTCCTTCTGTACCAATATACAGAAATTCAGAGCCCACTTATTTTACAATGTGAATGATTTTTGTATCACATCTTAAAAAGTGACGTTCTGTCTGCCCTATGTGGACATTAGAGATCCTATTTAAGCTTTGCATAAAATTTGCGGTTTGCCTCTGTGTCCTTGAACAAAATGTCCCTTTCTTAAATTCTAATTACTTGTTTCTCATTTCCTAAAATTATTTGAAAATGTGCAAGGAAGGGGTTGTTTTGTTTTTAAATCAAGAGCCAGTAAGATGGTGTGCTCCACCTGAAAGGGATGGTCTGTAACTTGTAAACAGATTATGGGAGTCGGGTAGGGGGACAGGGTAGGTATATCTGAGACTGTTTAAAAGCAAGGCATGTGATCTACAGGTGTAGAATGTACAATAATTGTAGTTGGCCTTAACCTCATTAAATTAGTCCCCCTACTTTCTTTAGCTTGTTGAGAAAATTGCAAATGCACTGCTTCATGGTTCCTTGGCAGTTAGGAGTTTAGCAGGACACTGATACCTAGTGGATTTCAAGACAGACTCCCATTGTTTATAATTAAAATCTGCCAAGAATTTATCAGATGCTGTGTGTATTGAAGCTCTTTCTTTTAGGGTAAGCTCTAGTACTGTTGAGGAACTGATCTTAATTATTGATTTTCATTTAATAGTAATCACTCTGAAGGAGAAAAGCTTATTTTGTTTCCAACTCTCTCCACATGGTTTTGATCCAGAACAAAAGAACAGTTAAGGTGTTTGTGATACTTGTTAAATGGGCTGTGGCTACTTGCAGTGTTAGTGGATTTTCTCAGGAATGGACCTTTCAGGTTCTTTTGTCTAGTTTGTGGTGTGTTTTCACCAATGTGGCATTCAGATTTTATTTTTCAGTGAGGTCTTCTTTCCTTTAAAGCAATAAATCACAAGGTAATGAATGAAAACTTGACATAACCAAAATGTTTGTGTGTGTAGTTGGGAACTATATAAACTGATTTTTTTTTAAATTGGTATTACTTAGAAGCCCCAGTCATGGAACAGCATCTCGTTGTACTAGGCACTGTACAAATGCAGATCAAAATGTGATGGTCCTATTTGCCAATATCCATAGATATAGTGTTTAAAGCATAGGAGTTGTAATAAGATGATGTGGAATCTAATCCTGGTTCTGCAACTTCCTGCATAGCTGTGGGCACACAGGTCTGCGCTGGAGGGGATTTGTGCTGCAAATAATAGCTCAAACTGCTGTGTGTGTGACCAAGGAAACTCTTGTGCTTTCCCCTCTGGTTCTGTATATTTTAGGAGTCAGCACCCGTTCAGAAGTGGTATGCTGAGTCTTCATTTATTCACTCTAATTTAAGGTTTCGCATGCCGGTAATATATTTTAACGTTTTTAGAGGGTCTCTCTCTATAAGTCTATAATATATAACTAAACTATTTTGTATGTAAAGTAAACAAGGTTTTAAAAATGTTTAAGTAGCTTCATGTTAAATTAAACTAAAATGCAGATCTTATCAGTTTAGTGCAGTGGTTCGTAACCTGGGGGGCACGAGATGCCCTTTCTGGGGGTGTGGACATGTGAGATTTTTTTAGAAGGTAAATCATCAGAAACACAAATTAAGCATAGGCACATAAGTACAACTACTTTGTTTCACCAAAACTATGTATTTATTACCTTTATACTTTTTTTAATGATTACTGTAATATACAAAGTTTTCAAGTTTTTAAGCTAATTGTAGTGTAATTTTTGATAAGGGGTGCAAGAACATATTTTGAGAACTCCTGACCATCAGAGGGCTGAGCGGGGCTGGGTGTAGTGTATTAAATTGCTCCCCATAGGAATGTGCTACTTACGGTGTACTACTTATAACTGTCAGTCCTGGTACTCTGAGCGGCATGGTAAGAGGATGGGGATCGGGGTGGTTGGATAGGTGTGGGAGTCCCAGGGGGCCTGTCAGGGGTCGGGGCGTGGATAGGGGTTGGGGCAGTCAGGGGACAGGGAGCAGGGTGGCTAGGATGAGGGGGATCCTGGGGGAGTGGATTGGGGTGGGAGGTCCTGGGAGGGGGCAATCAGGAGCCAAGGAGCAGGGGCGGGTGGATGGGTGGGGGGTTCTGAGGAGAGCAGTCAGGGGCTGGTGGGTTCCGGGAAGGGATGGTTAGGGGGCAAGGAGCCGGGGGCAGGGGGGAGTTGGATGGGCCAGGGCTTATGAGGAGGGCAGTCAGGGGGCAGGAAGTGGGGGTGGGCTGTTTGGGGAGGCACAGCCTTTCCTACTCGGGTGTAGTGTATTAAATTTCTCCCCGTAGGAATGTGCTACTTATGGTGTACTACTTACGGCTTCCAGTCATGGTGCTCCGCAAGTAGCACATTCCTTTGGGGAGAAATTTAAATACACTACACCAACGGACGGAACCCCAGACCGGCGGCAGACTGAGTGGTTCAGCCCGTTGCCGGTCTGGGGTTCTGTCCACCAGCTCCTGCCAGCCGGGGTCCTGGCTGCTGGCCCCATTCAGCCTGCTGCCGGCCTGGGGTTCCGTTCACCCAGGCCGGCAGTGGGCTGAGCGGGGGCGGTGGCCAGGACCCCAGCTGGCAGCAGCATGCCAGTAAAAATCTGCTTGCATGCCAACTTTTGGCACGTGTGCCGCAGCTTGCTGGCCCCTGGTATACTGCAAACAAGTTTAATTCTCCTTTTCAGGCCTGCACTTTAATGTAGGACCTACTGGTATTAGTCTTTGGTAGTGGAGCCATTACATTGTTACTTTAAAGAGGCACCATCAACTTGAAGATCACACTTCTCCCTGAAAACGTGTACTTCCTGTAGTTTACTCATGATTTCCAAGATGGCTGAACTGTATAGAAATTAGTGAAGAAAAATTGTTTTTTCCAGTTTTATTTTAATTTGACAGCACCAGGTTTAAAATCAGTCATTTTCTTCCTTGTTGAGAAGCCCCTCCAACACTTCAACAGGGGAAGAGGGAAAACTATACAACTTTTTGAAAGTTTTTATTTTATTTTATTATAGGTGTAAAGGAAGCTCTATCAAAAACTGGCTTAAAAAAACCGTAAACCAGAAAAACCATAGTCAGTTTCAAATGATTGCAGTTGTGTCCTTTGAGAGGTGTCAGGCTAACTTTTGGGACTCACTGGTGTGTTTTGCTATAAGATGTTAAAAATGGCCTTTCCACAAAGTACACAATGGAAGTATGGTGAAACCACACCAGCTTTCTCCCTATTTATCAAAGTGTTTGCACTGCAGCTCCCATTCAGGGAAATTAATGGGCACTTCGCAAAGAAAATTAAACTATATCACTTTTAAACAATAGGCTTTGCTGTAGACTTGTTAGCTGTTGCCATCTCTTGTTTCTTGGAAGGGGCCCCCAAAATTGCTTTGTCCCAGCCCCCCTGAATCCTCTGGGTGGCCCTGGTGGTAGCAGCAGCTGGGAGCCCCGAGCCCTTTAAATCACCCCCAGAGCTACCAGCTGCAGAGGCAGCTGGGAGGCCCAGGGGTGATTTAAAGGGCCCGGGGCTCCAACTGCCAGTATTGCAGCGCAGCCCTGGGCATGTTAAATCACTATCGGAGGGGGCTCCCAGCTGCCGCCACTACTCCAGGGCCCTGGCCTGTGGTGGAGCTTTAAAGGGACTGGGGTTCCACTGCAGTAGTTGCAGCCAGGAGCCCCTAGCCCTTTAAATCACCGCCAGAGCCCTGCCACCACTTCCCCAGGGCTCTGGTAACAGCGCTCCAGGGATGATTTAAAGGGTCCAGGGCTTCGGTAGCCACTACCACCCCGGGCCCTTTAAATTGTCCCCAGAGCCCTGGGGAGGTGGCGGTGGGGCTCCGGCTGCTATTTTAAGGGCCAGGGCGGTAATGGCTGCTGGAGCCCCGGTCCCTTTAAATTGCCACCTGAGCCCCGCCGCCGCTTCCCCAGGGCTCTGGCAGCAGGGCACTGCCAGCAATTTAAAGGGCCCGGGGCTCCAGCCACTGCTGGGAGCCCCAGGCCCTTTAAATTGCTGCCAGGGGAAGCCAATCTGCCCCAGTATGGTGCACTGGCTCTTGCTGGTACACTGTACTGGGACGTACCAGCTTACTTTCACCTCTGGGGGAGATTGATGGGATTGGGGGCCAGACTTGCACAGATACTACATCTTTGCAATCAAGTTATGTATTTAACCTGAAGGGAAACTGGCAGCCAAGTAGCTTGCCAGTGTAAGTTTTATTAAATACTTTGTATAAGAGTATAACATTGTATAAAAAGCTGTCTCCATTGTTCTTCCGCTCTGTGCCTGTCATGTGGATTAGCAGTTTAGGTTACTACTGTGGGTATACAAATGTTATAATCTTAACTGCTAAGAACCAATCTAGGCACATCTAAGTCAAAAACGCCTGCTGAATATATTAAGTATATCCTACCAACCCTTCGATACCAATTACATGGATGATAGCAGCGTGACAGGTGTGGCAAGGGGACTAGCAGTGAAAAAGTTGATTACAACAGTCAACATCAGATTTACGAAGGTTTAGGTTAGGTTCATCCAACCTTGTCTGAGCATCATCACATTCTACTACAAATAGTCTTCTCTTTTATGCAGATGATAGCTGATTTGTCCCTGTGACTTTGCTTTTATAGTTACTGCTTGCTTTGGTTTTTCAAACTGCAGTTTGTTCCCCCCTCTTCCTTTATACATTAGATGTTTATGATTAAACACTAATAAGAATGTTCTATAACACAGTTTTCAGGATGGGGGTTGTTTCTAATAGCTTTATCGTTATTCAGTTTAAAATGGGGCATAAGCAGAGCTCAGTTGCTTTCTCCTCCATTTGGACCCTCTAGAGTAAAGAGAGGTCCTGATATACTCCAGAGGGAATCTGATCCAGTCCTCCTTAACTAGAAGGATGGTCTCTGGTATCTAGAAGCCTTGACAATCTGTTATGTTCCCACTGTTTTTTTCACTTCCCCTTGGTGAGAGACATTAGGCCTGTTTAAATAGCTTCTGGAGCTCCCGGATTTTTCAAGTCCTTCAAGTTACTTGAGCAGTTAACTTTGTTCATAATTTCATCAATTCATGGGTGAGCCTTGCTATCCATCTATTCTGAAAGCCATCTGTCATGGAGACTTGGCACTAACCCTTACCCTCTCAACTAGTAGGCCTTTTACGTGCTTTCCACAGCCCGTTATTTCAATATGGTTTTTCTGATTTTCTTTCCATGTGAAACAAATCCACTTCTCAGATGATATGGAACACAAGAAACTTCATCTTACAATTTAAAAAAAAATTGAGAAAAGGGGATTAGGCTGGAATGACATCTACAGTCTTAACTTCTGGATGTTCCTTATAACAAAGTTCTCATATAAATATAACTGTATTCTGCAGTTTTCTTTTTGGGTTCATGGAAACTGTTCATTGAAAATCCTTTTTGAAAATATAGGGTTAAGTCCTATCCGTACTGAAGTCAATGGGAGTTTTGCCATTGATTTCAATAGTCAGGATTTCAACCATGCTGAAAAATGGACAAAAAAAAACAAACAAACCCCACCCTCTCCTGAACTTTGGACATTTGTCTTTTTGATCTAGCATTATTTATAGAGTTAGTCCAAACATTTTCAAATGGAAAAAAAGTTTTTTTTTTAGTCTGAAAAATGGCCTTTTTTCAAAAATTTCCATAAAACATTTTAAATTAAACTGGAAATATTAACTCTTACTTTTTGTTTTATTACTTTCTTCTTCCTCCCTCTCCCACTTTTTCCTCTTTCTTCTCTCCCCATTTCAATGGCAAAGGAGGGGAAAATGAGAAAAAATGCAAAGAGATAGGGAGAATGAAAATGGAAAGTTTTTGTTAAAAATTCACTAAAAGTTTGGACTAAATGAAAACACATTTTTGAAAGCCAAACAACAAAAATGGCTTGTGATTCCTTCCCTCACCCACTACCCCAAATTCTGTCCTCCTGCACCATTTTTTAAAAAAGCTTTAATTATTTTGATTGGGCTGTGTTCAAAATGTAATTTCTTGATGTCTATATAATGAAACCTGTCTGTCTTCTGAGTGGTATATCAATAGCAATGCATTTTCCTAGTATCTGGATGATTGCCACTGTGGGTTAACAAAGCCCAGATTTTCTCATGGAATGCAAGCACTGATATCTTTGCCGTTTCTATTAGGGCTATTAGCACTAGAATGAAGGCATCTCATTTTGTGTCAGGTGTGCACAAAGAGTGTTGCTGTTAGAGAGTGAAGTAAGAAACAGTGACTTTATGCTGCTCAGCTGTACCCGTTTTCAGAGGGAGACCAGGAGATGTAATCTGACATCTCATTAAGCTGACCCCATTTCTACCTCTTCTTATAATAATGTTACAGGAGTACCTAGAAATTTTATGCAAACATTAGAAGTGTTGGTTCAAGAGAACTTCAGGTTAAGTGGTGACAGGTGCTGTAGTATGTACTAGCAAGTAGCTGTTTTTGTCTTAAACTGGATAAGTAGAAATTATAAGAGTTTGTGAAGGGGAAAGTGATTTTAGTTTAAGTGTAAACATTTACCAGGGTACGATGATGGAACAGGAGCCTTAGTGCTCCAGTTGAGATATTCGGGGGGATGGGTCCATTAAAAATAACTTGGACAGATAGATGGTTCAGGCTTAATTACTGATCTATCACTTAATTATGCATGTTTGATTTTCTTTTTGAGGGATTTGTAGTCAACAGCCCTTCAGGGGCTGTGAGAGAGAGAGATGAAAGACAGATAGACTAACTTCTGAGATTTAGTGAGGACTCATTTTCAGTTTTGGTGGTAACTGAGTGAGAAAAGGCTGCAGAGTCAAATTTCTGGGCCTCATTCAGCGGTTCGCAGCTCCCTGGTGTGGTGGGCATTACTAGGATGGAACTAGACATATAAACAACATTGGAAATTGTTATCTGCTGGCCTACAATTTAATCATTCTGACCTGGGAATGAGTCGAGGGTTGCTAACTTTCTACTAGCACAAAACCAAACACTGCTGCCTGCCCCTTCCCAGAAGCCATGCCCATGCCCTGCCTCTTCTAAGGCCCTGCCCCTGCTCGCTTCATCCCCCCGGCTCCATTGCTCGCCATCCCCGACCCTCACTCACTCTCACCGGCCTGGGGCTCTGGTTGGAGATATGGGCTCTGGGGTGGGGCTGGGGATGAGGGGCTTTATGGCTGGGGCAGGGTGTTGGGGGTGTGGGCTCTGGAAGGGAGTTTGGGTGCAGGAGGGGACTCCGGGCTGGGGGAAGGGGTTGGAGTGTGGGAGGACGTGAGTGGTCCTGGCAGCACTTACTGTGGCTCCTAGAAAGCGGCCACCAGGTCCCTGCAGCCCCTAGGTGCATGGGCGGCCAGGGAGGCTCTGTAGCGCTGCGTGCTGTCCTCACACCTGCAGGCACTGACCCGCAGCTCCCATTGTTTGCAACTCCTGGCCAATGGGAGCTGCAGACCCAGCACTTGGGTAAGGGCAGCGCGTGGAGCCTCCCTGCACCGAGGGACCGCAAGGACCTGGTGGCCACTTCCGGGAGCTGCGTCGGGCAAAGGCAGATAGGAAGCCTGCCTTAGGTCTGGGCCCCTACTGCATTGCCAACTTTTAATGGCTGACTGGAGCCTCCAGGATCTGTTTTCAACTGGGCGTTCTGGTTGAAAACTGGACACCTGGCAACCCTAGGAATGACTCTGGGTTCCACAGTAAGAGCAGAATAAGGCTTAATCTTGCAGCTCTTATTCATGTAGTTTTGACTCTGGCTTGGGAGTCAATGGGATCATTTTTGTGCATCAGGTCTTCAGTACCGGGCCCTCAGAGAGGAACTCAACTCTGTCTGAGGAAACTCAGCACTGTGAGCCTGATCCATCTCCCATTGACTTCAATAGGAGGTTTTCCATTGACTTTTATAGGAGCAGGCCCCATCTGTCTGTGGTGTTTATATCATATGGTGTCTGAGCACAAGCAAGTACATACCTGCTGTAAGTGAAATGATTTATTGCCAAAGCACATAAGCAACAGAAACCTGTTACTCAAGCACCAACATCAAGAGCAGGATCAGGTGATCATGGAGGATGGTAAGAAACCTCAGATGCTTCTTTGATTTTTCCTGTTCTTGGATTCTGAGTTCCATGACTTTTTCATTTTCTTTGGTGGGTTTATTTAGTGGAGGATAAGCTGCAGGGAAGGGAGATTGCAGGGAAAGGAGGTGCAGGGGAGAAGGAAAGGAAGAATAGGGTAAGAGTGACATTGAGGTGAAGTGACTGAAGGAGAAGGAGTGGGATGGTTAAAGGAAACAGCCAATCAGCACAGGGCAGAGAAAGTCCAGTGAAAACTGTAGAAAGGTCTCAAAAGGACCAAAGGTCCCTGATTCGGCTGCTTCTGCCCTTAACAGGATGGAGTCTCCGGGTAGCTCCTCTTTGCAGCTTTCTCCCAAGTCCACATTGGTGTATGCAGGGGACACCAGCTAGGTCCTAGTGCTCCCAGAATATGTGTGCAGTTTCCCAGATACATGTATTTCCCTGTTTTATGTAAGGGCAACCTGAGGCAGAGCAGTTAAATGACTTGTCCAAGGTAACAGAGGGAAAGCATGTGAGAGCTGGGAATTTTAAGCTTTTTGCCTCTTTGATTCTGTTTTTTTCTTTTTGCTAGATCTTAAAAACAAGGCCCCATGAATATATATTAAAATATAGGTTTTAAAAGTGCAATTTTTAAAATATGCCCTACAACATATGAAAGAATATTTGTGCTGGAGTCTGTTTGGAGAAGAAAAGAGATGGGACTGTCAGTAACATAATAGAAAACTATGATACAGTTGCACAACACATACAGCACTGTGTATTAGTTTCCTAGCAGCTGTGACATTTATAAAGATAGCTAAACCCTTGAAACTCCTGTTCAGCATTTTTAGAAGCAAAGTGCTGTACTTTAAGTGGACAACTCTGCCAACAGTCATAATTCTGTAAATAGGGATATTGTGAAATATAAGCAATCAGAGACGTTAGTTTTACATTGTCTGCCAAACCTAAATAAACTGAGATTGATAAACCATAGAACTTCTTGCACTCCATGTCTAACAATAAGCCTTAAGCAATTTTCAATGTGAAAGAAATATAGGAAATATGAGTCCTAGAGCAAATAGAAATATAAAGAACAACTCACATATGACATTTAGTGTCATAAATGTTTAGTAGAACTTAGACACTATTGGGTATGGTTTTAGAGGAATTAGATTAGAACAATGTTTCTCAAACTGGGGCTGCTGCTCGTGTAGGGAAAGCCCCTGGTGGGCCGGGCCAGTTTGTTTACCTGCCCCATCCGCGGGTCTGGCCGATCGTGGCTCCCACTGGCAGTTCTCTGCTCCGGGCCATTGGGGCTGCTGGAATTAGCACCGGCTGAGGGATGTACCGGCCACCGCTTCCTGCAGCCCCCATTGGCCTGGAGCAGCGAACCGTGGCCAGTGGGAGCCGCGATCAGCCGGACCTGCGGACGGGACAGGTAAACAAACTGGCCTGGCCCGCCATGGGCTTTCCCTACACAAGCGGCGGCCCCAGTTTGAGAAACACTGGATAAGAACTAGCTATGCAGTATCTCAGTGACGTGAAATAAGAGGAATATAGCCATGATCTGTACAGTATTTTGATGATCTAATATAAAAGATGTATTTTGTTGTGCTTTAAAGTGTGCAGTATACTGGAAAATGGAGTGATCTTTTTACTCACAGCAAAGTCATCACAGCTAATGAGAATAGTACCCGTACCTTACTGGAGTTGTTGATTTACCATAATGTGCAGCTATCTCTTGGGTGAAAGAGAGTGATGTATGTTTTCTGGTTCTGTGGCAGGGTTGCATGAGGTAGCTCCATCTGTCCCAGAGCCCAGCCAGTATTTATTGGCAAATTTTTTGGCGGTGTCACAGCAGAAGTGGGCCCTGAGAAGGAATTTTAAGGAGAGGCTGGTGGCTTTCGAGATTAATTGCAGGAGGAGGTTTTACAGTGCAGTTAAATGGTCTCTTTGGAAATCTGTTTGCTTCATCTGTTCTGGGATGCACAGTCTCTGCTTGTCTGGTCACCATGTGTCGTCTGTGTAGTGAAGTCCAGTGAGCTGACTTCACTGATCCTTCAGAAGGGCTTTGTACATATTGTAGTGTATATATTGGGTCATTTGGACTCCATGGTTCTCTGGCTATGTAGTTTGAGCTGGTCTGAAGAATTTTCTCCCAGCAGCAGTAGCTTTGAGTATAAAAGTCTGATGGGAAACCTCCTATATAGTCTCTCTTCCCTCCAGCCGTAATGAACTCGGGGGTGGATGGGTGGGGTGGAATAGGAAGCTGACAGTGGGCTGCTCCGTGTGGTCCCCTTGCCCCATCTCTCCTGCACTAGTGGCAATCCCAGGAAGAGAAAGCTGATGCTAATTTCTTCCCCACTTTTTCTGTGACCATCAACTGCATGCACCTATTTCCCATTAATATCAGACCCCTGCAGTGGAGCTGTTACTCTCTCTATGCATCACTTAGAATGTTTTCCCTATTACAGTTCTAGGCTGATAGATGAATGTTTCTGAAACTGCAAACAGTTGCTGACTAACTCAGAAGTGTAAATTCAATTTATTTCTGCCCAGGTTTGACAAATTCCCCTTTGCCTGGTGGTTATAAAATTCTTATTTTCACAGAGGAAAATCTGCAGTGATTCACATTCCTCTGCTGTTTGCACAAAGATAAACCAGAAACCCAGGTGATACTGAAAAAGTCGCTATTTGCAGACCTTGGAGTACCCGAAGGTGATTTACTTTTAATAACAGAGGTGTGTTCCACATGTATTCACAAGGAAATTCCTTCTGGGAAGAACCAAGGAGGATTGGTACGGTTGTGTCAACAAATCAGGGGGTTGCATATAAGCTCTAGGGAGCTACCACCTTTAGCAAAACAGAAAGAACCCCCCAAACATGCCCGCCCACACATATAATGGTGAGGCACAGAGAGTGCAGAGAAGGAGTTGGGTGGCAACAGAATGCACAAAAGGCCTGAGGTCAGATTAGCAAATGGATGGGTGAGGCTCAAGAACTAGTTTCAGATCTCTGTGAGCTATGCTAGTCGTGTCTCAGTGCTGCCTATTCAACCCTCTTCCTCTGCTGCGATTGCCAGTGGGATATAGAAGTGGTCAGCAGAATATTCATGGAGACCATATATGATGGCAGTGGGTATATTAAGTCTATTCTGACGCCGAGGCAAAACAACTCATGGTTCTGTGTGTTTGGGGAATGAAGACTTATTTAGAAATATCAACATTTCTTCTTTTCTTCTCAACATGAATAACCGCTTAAACTCCACATGCAAGAACCCTGTTCTAAGGGCTTCCTGTTCAAGGCTGCTTTTGAACCCTGCAGCCATGCCTGGCATAATTATACTGTCTGGGATTTTTATTGCTGTTTTTTCACTGTTTCAGTGAGCTCTTCTGATGGGAGGTCAGTTCTATGGCACATGTACCATGACCGTTCTATTCCTGGAGAGCTTCCAGCATGCATTTGTGGCAAGGAGATCTATGACAGATTGAAAACCTTGTCAAAGTGGGGAGGGGAAGTGATGATACGAGCAGTGCTGCTGCATTCTTCCCTGCCCTTTACCTGGTGCCACCAAGTAAAGCAAGGAAAGATGTGCCCACAAAACCTCAGACTGGGAGAGAGGAGTGGAGATTGCTAGGATCAGCACACCCCCAGATGTGGGCATGTATTGGAATATGTGGATGTGCTCTACATTTGGACTAGGCTGCCTTGGGCTCACTGAGACTGTCAGGTCCTGCCCTCAAAGACAAGTGTTGTAGCTAAGGCAGGCTAGGAGAGACCCTAAACAAATGAGTGTGAGGCACAGAAGCCATTCACTGGAGTTTTAAAGCAGTTGCCTCAGCTTGAAAAGAGGAAGGAGAGCAAGATAGAAAACTATCTCAGTACAGCTTTATAACAATGTTAGAATAATTAGTTTGGGAGTGTGAAGGGTTGGCAAAGACCGTTTCTGGGGGAGCAAGGATTTTGCTACACAGACTTTTTTTTTTTTTTACTGGTGACCCCTTTCACACAGCAATCCTCTGAGTGTGTCCCCCTAATAAATTAAACACGCTTTTTAATATATTTAACACCATTATAAATGCTGAAGGCAAAGCAGGGTTTGGGGTGGAAGTTGACAGCTCGCGACCCCCCATGTAATTACGTCACAACTCCCTGAGGGGTCCCGACCCCCAGTTTGAGAACTCCTGCTTTATAGAATGGGGAGAAATGATATCCGTGACAATTTATTTGCCTTATTGAAGCTGGATACACCTGTTGTGAGCAGCAGCAAATCCGTGACAACTCTCTTCAGATCAAGAGACTTCAATGACTTTTTGTCAATAGCCATGACAGCCAAATTTCTAAACCAATCATTTGCCATGTGGTTCTTCATGTAGCCTTTCACCCGTCGAAGGCATAAGAATGTTATTTCATGTGCAGCACTTGATGGAGGAATACTCACACCAATCACACACAATTTTTATGCAGTTAGTGGAAGGCAAGTTTGTATTTCTCCAAAAATATTAGCAGCTGCGGCAAATAGTCAGTCTTGGACTTCAGCTCTTTTGCATAGCGTTTAATCACTTTTGGCAAGACTTTTATCTTGGCCTCCACGGTGTCTGTATTGCATCCATAGTGTTCTGAGAATGGTTTTAATTTGAGAAAGTCAAGAAAGTTCTCATACTCTGGGTTAGGCACTTGACACCAACAAGAACAATTTTTTTTTCAGAAAATCTTCTTTGAAATTCTCCAGTTATTAATCAAGCACTGGCAAAAAGATGGATTTCCTGAAGTCTCCTTTGTCTAAAAGGGAGTGTTTGTCACTTGACACTTCAGTCAAAATGTATTCCTGAATTTTGTAGGTAGCTTTACTAGTGACGGCATACTCCCCAAACTTCAGGCAGCTGCAGATCATTTTCTGTAGCTATGGTAACGGCTTTACTCCATATTTCCTCAAAAGCCTCTTACGAATCCCTTATGTTCAGAAGCACACTGATTAGGGCATTCACAGGTGAGCATGCCTGAGACAAGCAAGTTTGCAAGTAATCAGATATAACTTTAACCAGTCAAAGAATTTTTGTGAACTTGCAAAAGGAGGACAATAAAGTCAAAGTCTAATACTGAACTAAATGTCTCAAGATAGTATAGTGAGTGTCACAAGAATGGATGAAATTCTTTTTCACAGCATTACAAGCAGAAACTTGTTGTGCCTTCTTGAATTCTAAGACTTTATTTTTGGGTTGTACTTTCTTTTGAATGGCTATGAATTTAGTGTGTATAGCAGATCCAGAGAGAAAAGGTTACAGTTTCCCCAGAACAGGGAAAAAATCAGTGTTTGTTTGTTTCCTTCGCATACATCAACAATAACTAAATTGAGGCTGTGATGGAAACAGTGAATGTACAATGCTTAAAGTACTTCTTCCTGTAAGTGAGCTAGCATGCATTAAGATTTCCACTCATGACATTGGCACCGTCATAAGTCTGGGCAATCCAGTTTTGTATATCAGTCCTACACTGTGACAATGTGCTCTTCGCATACTGAAACAGACACTTTATATCAAGTGACTTGGCAGGCTGGCAGGGATGGCTCTAGCTTTTTTGCCACCCCAAGCATGGCAGTCAGGCAGCCTTCAGTGGCTTACCTGCAGGAGGTCTGCCGGTGCCGCAGCTTTGGCGTACTTGCCGCCGAATCCGCGGGACTGGTGGACCTTCTGCAGGCAAGCCATCAAAGGCTGCCTGACTGCCACCCTCGCAGGGACCTTGCCGCCCCGGGCGCACACTTGGAGCACTGGTGCCTAGAGCCACTGCTGCAGGTTGGAAACCAAGAAATCTTTCATAAACAGTGGTGTGCAAATAATGTCTCAGCACAACTAACAGTTCTACTTTGCTACTGTCTTTAGTTACATCAGCCATGCATTACATTATGCACGCAAATACCATTTCTGACATGATGTGAATGATTTCATTTTGTATTGATGAATGGTATATTTTGCATTGTGTTGGCCACTTACAATGACTTGGTAAGAAAGAAAATTAAATTTGGCGATTAGTGTCAGGAGCTTCAGAAAATTGTCCTTGCGTTGATGCTTTCACTCTCATCTTTTCCTCTTTGAGCAATCCCCCGGACTGCAATGAGTTGCAGGACATCTGTCATAACTTCGATATACATGTGGTTCTCTTGAACTAAAGCAAAATATGCATCAGTAATTTGCTACTGAACTGAACTGAAAGACTATCACCGTTTGACTAAATATCTTTGAAGTCTGTTGCACTTGACAGCTATCATGATTGACTATTTTCATGCTGTCAGAATCCTCCATCTGTAACATTTTGTCCAGTTGCTGAAGCCATTACAAATCAACAAAGATTTTTGTACAGCAGTAGATGTTGAAAAAAAAATCTGCATGGGAGTCAGTAGACTGCATTCATTATTTCTCTGTGTTCAACCCATGGATACAAACCAAACCACTCTCTTTTGGAACCTCTCCATTCATTTTTGTACTTTGTTTTGAGTATAAGACCTTATCTGTGGCTGTTTTGGGCCATCAGATACAGTTTGCACAATATCACTTGATCCTGGTGGAACCTTATTCCCTGGGCTAACCTTGTTACCAGGTGGGTTCTCTTCCACTTTCTGTTCATGGTACCATACTGCTCAGTTGTTTCCTTCCACCTCTTCTTCATCTGATGAAGAATCTGATATTGAATGTTCCGTTTTTGATTCTTTTAAAATACAATCTTCTTTTGTCACTACCTTAAGGTACAGAGTTCACAGGTAATACTGCTAGAACACTCACCTATTGATTTTTTTTCCCTAAATAAGACCTATTTCTGGAGTTGAGGATAAATTGTGTTGAATTTTGATGTACTTGCTTTACTCTGATGCATTTTGTTTGATGAAAACTTCTGAAATTGTCCATGATCACTTGCTTGACATTTTTTAAAGTGTGTTGTTTTTTTTTAGCTACCTGTGTTCAGAAACGGGGAGGCAGCTCAAAGGCAGAGGCCCAGGCCAGGACCTCTTGTAGGTTAGCTGTTTTGGACTAGTCCAGGCCAGGCCTCCCTGCTGCCTCTTCCTGTCCGAGTCCATACATCAGGAAAGAGAGAGAGAGAGTGTGTGTGTGTGTGTGTGTGTGTGTGTGTGAGGGTGGGAGGGAGGTGCTGTGCCAGCCCATAGCCCAAGCCTCCAGTGGGATATCACCTGGAAAAGGAGAGGATCCATGCACTGTACTCTTCTGCACATGGACTCACCTGGCCCAGGATCTGGCCTGGCTGGGGTGGGTGAGTGAGTGAAAGAGTGTGTGTGTGTGTGTGTGTGTGTGTGTGTGTGTGTGTGAGAGAGACTCACTCCATTGCAGACACATGGCCTTCAGAGAGATTCCCCAAGCAAGCAGAGACACAGGATGGTCATTGGTTTAAATCTCACATCGACTGGTGTGTCCTGTAGACTGCGCATTTCAGCAGCAATCTCCTTGCTGTCTGAGGTGAAGAACTAGCTGCTTGTATTTCACGAATCACTTCCACAGTTACATCTCATACACTACAGTGTGGGAAGAGAATGCCTCGGCTGCTATTCTACTTCTCTGGTCAGGTGGGGTAGTGGAAGGGCTAGTGGGAAATATTTTGGAGGGATGCCTGCTACCTCTGGCTACTCCTTGGCATCATCTCTGGGCTGCCCCATGACTCTAAATGCAACACTTTCAATCCTTAGTAGCTGGAGACCAAGCGCTGGATGTGAATGAGTCCTGTAGATCAGTGCTTCTCAAAGCCAGTCTGCCGCTTGTTCAGGGAAAGCCCCTGGCAGTCCAGGCTGGTTTGTTTACCTGCCACATCCACAGGTTCGGCCAATCACGGCTCCCACTGGCCGCGGTTCACCATCCCAGGCCAATGGGGGCTGCAGGAAGTGGCGTGGGCTAAGGGATGTGCTGACCGCCCTTCTCGCAGCCTCCATTGGCTTGCAGCAGCGAACCGCGGCCAGTGGGAGCCATGGTCAGCCAAACCGCAGATAAAGCAGGTAAACAAACTGGCCTGGACCACCAGGGGCTTTCCCTGAACAAGCAGTGGACCGGCTTTGGGAAGCACTGCTGTAGATCACCAATTAGACATCTACATCTCACATCTGTTGTTTTTTTTAGGAGACAACAGAGTTTTATTTTTGTAAGTTTAAAATGTGCATTGCTTCTCCCTCCCTCCCTCCTTCCTAGGAATATAAAGCCAAGTGTCTGTCAGGAAGGGTGCAGTGCAGGCTTCGATTCAAACCTCTGCCAGTGCAATGTTACCAATCACAAGCAATCAAAAATCACAAGGTTGGCCCCAGAAAATCACAAGACTGGCTTAAAAATCACAAAAGTTGAAAATAAATGTTGTGTTCTTTGTATTCACCTTCTGGTCTTTGACCCCCCCTTTACAGGTTACGTTTTCAAGCTTATAGCCACTACCAGGAGGGCTAGAAACTTTAAACAAAATAAAAAATAAAAATACCCACCTTGCCCTCAGATTGAGTACTTACATGAATCCAGGAACTGGGGATTTAAGGAAAAAACCTAAATATTGCAAGACTCATGATAAAACAGGAAGATTTGGCAATACTGCAATGGACTTCAGCCCTGGCCTGTAAAAGTCCCACTTCCTTCCTTGCCTTTCAAGAGTAGAAACAGTTTGGTTAAACTGTACTGGGTTTTGTGATATGGATTAATTTTTACTGTGAATAAGGGGGACTCCACTAACCGTATTTCACTTGTGACTTAGTATTGGATTTCAACTCTATATGTATCCATTTTAAGCACTTATGTAGTCCCTAAAAGCAGCAGAGAATCCTGTGGCACCTTATAGACTAACAGACGTTTTGGAGCGTGAGCTTTCGTGGGTGAAATTTCTACTACCTGCGTCTGATGAAGTGGGTATTCACCGACGAAAGCTCATGCTCCAAAACGTCTGTTAGTCTATAAGGTGCCACAGGATTCTCTGCTGCTTTTAGTGGACCACTTTAGGTCCTGACCCACAGTTTTGAGAACCACTGATATATTGTATTGCCATTTGCTATATGTTTGTTGAATTAGCTGATGGCTAGGAGGTGGAGGGGTGGGGTGTTGTCAACAGATTTGTTGTGACAGAGTTTTGCTAGTTGCATATTTGAGAGCAAATTTAAATACGTCAAGGGGTTTCCGTCTTTAAGTGCTGCAAAACAGTGCCACATCAAAGATCAGACAGGCCACTGTCTGTTGATAGAATTACAGTTGACTGACCCTGGTGGTCCTTTCTTAAGCCTTCAATCTATGAAACATCAAAGGTCAGCCAAAGTCAGTTGTATTAAGCATAGGAAGTGACACACACATACTAACGAGCACTTAAGTTGTAGCTGCTCTTCTGTAGTCTTTTTGTGTGTGTTCAGCAGGTTTTCAATGTGGCAGGGGCTTGTAGGATTGAATTGTTTAAGTGTTTGATGGTGGGAATGTTTTCAGATTATTTTCTATGCTTTAACATTGTTTTGCACTTAATATTACAGCACATTGCATCATTAGACTTTTTGGGGTTAGAGCTTTTCGGATTCCCTCGTGTCCATCTCATTGTGCCTCATCCCTCAAAGAGACTATTGCAGTACAGAAAGCTGCCCCAAGAATTACCCTCATAGCTCATCAGAGGTGGAATATGGCTGGGCAGGCCTGATGGAGATAAACCGTTCTCTTCCCTCCCACTGTTCCACTTAGGAACGTGGGTTATGCTGCCACTGTACCATTCTTAGCCCATGTGGGTTTGAGGCGCAAGGGCATCTGCACTAAGATGCTTTGTGTGCTGGCACATTTAGATGCCAGTAGGTTTGACTACCAGCTCAGTTTGCTGTTTTTGATATATCTTACCAGCTTTGTCAAAGCTGCATTGCATTGCGAACAACCAGATACGCCTGAACTTTTACTGTGTATTCACCTGCATCCTAACTGCTAGTTTCAGTATGACATAGTAACAGATTCATGTTGTATTACAGCTGTACCAATACACTGATTAATTAAGAGTTGGTTTGTTCCTCTCTCTCTCACTTGGGAAGAAAGATATGCTCTTTCACCAGACCCAATGTTATGGCCTACCAGTTGACCAGGTGTATTTTGTGAGGTTTTCTCTTCCGAGCAGTGGTAACTGGCTGAAGCGGGACCAGGTGTGATAAATGTAGGATTCCTTATTTCTGGCACATCCTATATTCCATGTATGCTGAATACTTTTTTTGAAAGCATTGTCATATGGCTGAGATGCTTCTGATGATGTGAGATTCATTTGTAGAAGTGACAAAACTATCAGAACATAAAGCTATGCAGGATTATATTTAGGAATTTAGGTTAGATACTCAAAACCAGTCATTTTGAAAGTTTAAAACACATGCTGCTGTGAAGGGGTTCTGTCTTCGGATTCTGCACTGATGACCTTTTAGGTAGAAAATTGTTCAAATGCTCAGGTTTGTTAGATTGGTGTGGAGATCTGATATAGGGAATATTAAGGGATTGTAGGTGTCCCTCTTTCCTTCTCACCGCCACATGGTCTGGATTGGAACTTCAGTGTCCTTATCTCTGATACATCTTTAAATACATAGTTGTGTAATTGTTTTTAGATTTTTAGAGTCTTATCATAGTTTTGAAAAATTAGTATTGAAGTTTATAATAGTTTTAGTGATTAGTTAGTTAGATCATGTCTTTCCGCTCCCTTCCCTCACCCACACACAGGTACAAATAGAACCTCAGATTACGAACTCTTGGGAATGGAGGTTGTTACGACTCTGAATGTTTGTTATTCTGAGACAAAATGTTATGGTTGTCTTTTCAGAAGGTTATAACTGAACAGTGACTTAATACAGCTTGAAACTTTACTATGCAGAAGAAAAATGCTGTTTTTCCTTTATTTATTCTTTTGTAGTTTGTATTATTATTATTATTATTATTATTTTATTTTGGTCTCTGCTGTGCTTGCTGCATACTTCTGGTTCCAAATGAGGGGTGTGGTTGACTGGTCAGTTAGCGATTCTGTGTGGTGTAACTCTGAGAGTTCTACTGTGCTGGACTTGCCCAGGACTCAGGGCTTTAACTCATTCTTCCTGCCTGGGCTCCTTTTCATCAGTGATGAACACCAAGTGGCCTCTACAGCTTGGAGGAATTCATATCTCTCCAGGTGTAGTATATCCAGTCTTTCCCTGCTGTACCCGAGCAAGGCCGGGCACATCTGCCTCTGGGAGCTATTCATGGAAGTTTGCTATGAGGTCTCACCTGACTCCTAGGTTGGGGGACCTCCCTGCACGATTGGCCTGGAATCACGAGGAATGCACTCCTGGGTACCAATTCCAAATCCGCACCAGCAGGACTACCACTGTGGACCCCATGCTGGGATGTGTTGGAACTAAGGAAGCATACCCATAAATTGGGAATAAGTCTTCCTCAAAGCAAAGAAAGTGGATTCTTCCTTCCGATGAGTTTGAGCAAGGAGGGGCCATTTGATGTTGTACCACCCTTACATGGTCTCATTAAGGCCATCCTGGTCAACTCTCCTCCGCTCCATCTCCACGAAGCCACTGGTATCCCCATGCCATGGGACCACCTCGCATCCTCTGGATCCTAAACTATGGCCATATTGGACCTTCGTTCCAATACCCTCTCTTGAACAGGCCTGATCTGTGAAGGAACCTTCACCTTCTCCCCATTGAGGGCCTCTTCTAGCGGAGGCTCAGATCCATTGACGGAGGAGGAAACCCTTAAGCCCAGCTCTGATGTGCCACCGAACCGTGAGATTTCCCACTGTTCCCGTGATGTAGGCATCCCTTCACCTCTGGATGGCTTTAGGCTGTTCCAGAGCTACTGTGCAGAGTCACTGGCGAACTCCAAATTTCCCTAGAGAAATCCAAGATACCCAGATTTAACTCCAGGATATCCTCCACTCTCGGGACCAACTAGAGTAGTTGCACTGCATTGTGAATGCCATTCTTGAGCCTGCCAGGACAGTATGGCATACCCCAGCCACATGCACACCTATCCCCAAAGGGGCAGAAAGATAGCTACTACACTTCTGGCTGAGTTTCTCTTCTTGCACCCCCTCCTTCGAAATTCTCTGGTTGTCCAGCAGCACTGAATGAGCCAGACAACAGCATCCTCGTGCACTCCAGCTGACAAGAGGGCAATCATTTGGACCTTTTGGGAGTAAGGTCTTTTTCTCAGCCAGTCCACAGTTCAAGATTTGAACTATCAGGCTTCCTAGCCAAATAAAGTGCAGCTGAATTACAGCAAATTTGAGGATTTTGCTGATCAACTCCCAACAGGACTGGATTCATTTTTCAGACACCCACCGAGTAAGGGAAGCTAGTAGCCAGAACAGCATTTAAAAAGCACAGAAGCAGCAGATACCTTTCCAGGCTGTGACAAATGGCCAGAGTTATACTTAGAGAGTCTTGGCTGCACTTTTCAAGTTTCCCTCAGGACATGCAAACGCTATCAAAGACCTTCCCCTTTGATGAATCCTATCCTTTTTATCAAAAGAGATGATTCTCATACCCTCAAAGACTCTTGAGCCACCTATTGTTTGCTGGGCATCTACACTCCTGCCCCAAAGCATAAGTTCCACTTGTCCTTCCACCCACACACTACAGCCTCCCAATTCTATTCTCAGAGACTCTATGATACCCAAGAATAGCAACAGAAGACCCAGAGATCCAAACTTCCGGGACCTCCATTTCACAGGCTTCCACGTTCACAGTTTCACCTCCGACCAAGAGAATATTTCTGAAACAAACTCAGAGCCCCCAACCAACTTGACTGCACCTCAACAACACACTACCCCCCTTGAGCGGTCATTTAGCACTCTTTTTATCAAGTTTGGAGTGCAATACGTTGACATATGAATTGCTTGAATGTCTCGCATCATTGTTATACGATGAAATTCATCATGATACCTCCTCCAATAACTCCCCTTCTCAGGGACCACTCACACGAAGCCTTCTCACTCCAAGAGGTGATGGAGCGGTTAGAACACATTTCCTGAAATATTTTGAGAGAATGGGGGATCAACTTTACTTCCTGATACCCAAGAAGTAAAAGAGATGGGATACAATCCTGGACCCGATCTCTCTCAGTTGCTTCTCCACAAACCCAGCTTCTGTTGTCATACTGGCAAGTATCTTATCTCAATCCCTAGAAAAAAATTTTTGTGTTTACAGTCTCTCAAATTGCAGGTCACCTTTATTTTTACATTTGTAGTTCACCTAGGCCACACATGTCTGAGGATTCACAGTCGCACCCAACCATTTCCGATACCAAGGCGCTCCCCTTAGTAATAACCATAGTCCGAGTCTTCTCATCGTAGTGACCTAACAGTGTTACAAGGTCCTAATGTATTCCATATCTCTATGGCTGGCTTCTAGTTTGCATGATTCAGGCACAAACTTAGTGTTTCAACTTCATTGCTACTTGCATTCTTTTCATCCCCTTGGGAGTCGCTATCAGTGTTGAGGAATTGATCCGTAACCCTCTACTACTTCTGGACTTTATTAGGGGACATTCAATTCGAGTCACAGCATGGCCCACCTACTAATGGACAGGTTCCACACATGAGAGAATCATAACTTACACCATCAACAATCCTTATTACCAGCCAGGACTTCCCTAATTCCTTGGCACTTGCTTCATGTACATATGTGACTGCCTTTCACTTTCAACTCCATCTTGCGCCTCCAGATGTGCTCAGCAACAGTTCACTTACCCAATTTACGGCCATGGACCTCTGTGACATCCTCCGCAGGATACTGTCATCCTTGCAATGGTGAATGAGACCTATGTCACATATAGAGTATGACAGATTTATGTTCCAATCCTGCTACTGTGGCTTAGTGGATCAGGGCCATCCAGGTTGACTAACGTTTAAAGCTTAATTAACCAAAATAACAGCAGTGAGTGCTGGTTGCTAACCCACGTTCATTCAGCAGTGAGAGAAGAAGCATTTACGTGCCCAAGCTTTCACCCACTTTCTATCTTATGCACGCACAACCCAAGGCTGCCAAGCCTGGGGTGTATGTAAAAAGAGAGGGGAAGGTTATAGTGAGATTTCTTTGCCTGTGCACAGTGTCTTGGGTTCGCTGTAAATTCCAATTTGCTTCTAGCTTCTGGAGGGTTTTTAAGCCCTGGGTTCTTCCAGGAGCTTTCATAGGGACTCGCCCCCCTGTGCTCTCTCGGTCCCAGTGTCCGAGCCAGTCTTCTGTGGTTCCTAGTTTCCCCAAAACACACCGTTTCAGGGTTGTTGAGACTGTGTGTTTCAAACTCACTGGCCTTTACAATCTTACGGTTTTGCAGCCCCTTCAGTCTTTTGGCTCAGTTTCTCCCTTTCTCCATGGCTGGCTGATGGTTTGAATACAGGCTACTGGCTGTTTGGCAGCAGAAGCAGTTTGTGTGCACTGGCCTTTGCTGCAATTTCGTTTCCTTTATCTTAGCGCTAGCTTGAGATCATCGTGAATTAATCTGTTCCTTTTCTCCCTTCCTCCCCCTTTGGCCTCTTGTACTGCAAAGGAATCTTTCCATCCACACTCACACCTTTAACCCTTCCCACGTGTCACGAGTTGGAGGTCCGTCCTGGCCCCTCTTCCTGCGGACCCACAGTGACTCTCAGCAGCCAGTAACAGAAGGTTTATTGGACAACAGGAACGCAGGTTACAGCGGCTATCGTTGGCCACAGTCAGGACCCCCCTCAACGAGTATCTTTGGGGTTCAGGGTGCTGGATCCCAGCTCTAGGATACCCTAGATTCCCCGCCCCGCCCCACACGAAACTGACTTAACTGCCTACTTGCCGGTCTCCTTCTCCTTTGTCCACCCTCCGGGTCAAAGGGTGTTGACCCCCTCCCTGTCCCTTGGCTCAGGTTACAGGATGAGCACTTGTTCCCTCACCTAAAGTCCTCCCCTGCTCTCCCATCCCCCACACAGACAGTCCTTACGTCCATCACACCATGATTACCTTAACCATGCATTAAGGCGTTTTCATATCAACGCTGGTGCCTACCGGGGGATCCTCATGGGGCATTATTGTGACAGAGTTTCCCTTTTCCCCCTCCTTCCCGTCAGATGATTCCCTCGTTGGCTGGCGAACAACACATGGATGAGAACATTAATTTAAAACCAGAGGGAAAAAAAGGTGGGTTTCTTACAAGAATTCAAGAATGAAGCATCAGATATCAGGGACCTTCAAGATGTCTAAGGGAATCGTCAATCCTTCTCCTCATCTGTTTCGTTCCATTCTGATAATTGTGGGACAAACACCCACTGGTCTGTTCTACATCAAAAATGGAGCACAGATAACTGCTTCTTGCACAGAGCGTCAGGTTCTCTGGAATTTGGTGTATCATTCACCAGAATCCTTTGTCCCCGAACTGATTTCTTGGGACAAGGATGTGCTCCCAGACTGCTCAGCAGAAATTTTTTTGATTTGTCCATGAGTGTGAACTCCTATGATTAATGTTTACGACATCTTTACCTGATAAGGCATTGAGACAGGACCCTTGTTTCCCTATAACAGCAAGTTGCACCACATACTTGCTCGGAGAGTCTTTGGCCACCTCTGGGTTGTGCTTCCTCTTTCAGGTTAGACAATCAACTCGTTTCCTTCTTCTCTGTCCTGCCTCGGAGTTGCTTCCTCAATATTGACAAACAGAGCGGCTGGTCATTGATCTTCAATCTGCTTTGTCTGTCCATCTGCCTTTGTAAGCATACCCTACCTATGCTGTAGCCCACCATGGCTTCCACTCTCTATAAGCCGTGTGGCTCAACCTGGCCTTGGTACTATTCCCATTCCAAGCAACTGCTTGCTTGTTTGTCAGCTTTTCTCTCCATCTACTTGGGGGAATGCTCTGTTCCGTTTGCAATTATAGGACTCCTTCTAAAACTTGGATTCCTCTCATTGATCCTCTTGTGGTGTTATAACCATCCGATTTGCTGCTTCTTTTCTTTGCATAGCCTATGATGTCAGTTATTAATAATCAGCTGTCATTGGTGTATTTTACCTCTACCTACATACAATTTTGTTTAGAAATTGTATTAGAATGTATAATTATGTAAAAGTGCTTTGCTATAATTACTGTCATGACATTGTACGTGTCCTTCTGTTTATTGTCTTAACTTAGTTTATGGATGATCACCTTACATCGGCATTCAATGCGCAGAGTGTTTGGTTTTAGGTTAGGATACGATGTTCGGTTTTAGGGGTGGTGCTGATGTTTTTTCTGTTGCATTGAATCGCTGAATCCTTATTGAAGATAAGTGAGCAGAGAATTCAGAGAAGGTTCTCTTCTTCAAGCTGCTTGAGCTTCTTTTCTCCTGTATAAACTTATTGTTGGCCTATGCGTTTGCATGGTGAATAGAGTTTCAGTTACCTGCCACGATTGTCAATTTACGCTTAACTAAGATATTACTTTCAGTGCAATTTTTTACACTCTGATGGTCAAGTCTAGATCTGTTGAAGCAAGCACCCCTATTGATTATATGTCTATTATTTTTATGATTCCGTTCATATTGGATTTATATTTAAAGGGGTTTCCCCGGCTCTTTTGTTAGCTATATTTTTCAGGACAGTAATAAATGCATTACTGATAGATTCATTAATTATGTCCCCTTGTTTTTCAAGACATGTATACTGTTAGCTCAGCATAATTGGCCTCGGTTTCACTTTGAGTTAGAAAGATCTGAACTGGGCATCTTTGTGAAGATTTTACTACATATTTAACCAGCTTGCAAAATTCCGCAGATAGTAAGTATTTTTGTTGTCATTATTTTGATCATCCACTTTACATAAAGGTATAGCAAACTATGATATCATTTTTTGCTTACTGAGCAATCTCACTGCATGGTGGCGGATTGTCCATAATGAGGACGGTAGAGTCCATGATTTACATTCATTTTACTTCTGCATGGTATTAGTCGCATCTCTACAATTGTACAGTTATCCTCTTGCGGGCCGGTGCAAAGTATGCTTGGTGACCCTGGCGAACTTCCCTTGTGCCCTTCGCCCTGGCACCCCAGCTCACCCCTGCTCCCGCGCACGAGCACCTGAGCATCCATTCATGTTTCTTCTCTCATTCTCCCAGGCTTTATGCAGCGCCAATCAGCTTAGGCGTGCAAGTTGTGGAGGCGGAGAAGTGAAGCAGCCATTGGCAAGCTCGGGGAGGACGGTGGGGTAGGGGTGAGCGGCGCTACGGCGGGGATTTCCCCTGCGTGCCGCCCCTTTTACTTGCTGCAGAGCGGCCTCCCTGCGTCCCTTGCCACCAGCTTCCTCCGCTATGCCGGCCGGCGATTGCGCTCGTGATCGAGAATGGCGCCCTTCCCAAATCCTAGTGCCCTAGGTGACACCTAGATCCGCCTAATGGTTGCACCGCCTGATTCCTCTGTTTGGAGAGCCCCACTACAGGAATATAGTACCATTTCTTCAGGAGACCAATAGGTATGCATATGCTAAACATTAGATTGGGGATATTGTTTAGCAGAAATAAGATAAGCAGCAGCTTGAGGAGGAGTGGACGGCCAAATAGTTCACTTTAAATTTTTATATTTTTTCAGTTGTAGGGGCAATAGCTTAGCAGTCTAGGAGAACTCCATGACCACTGGCCAGTTGTGCATACCAGAACTTTTTGCAAAGAAAGAGAGACGATTCTTGCTATCGTGCAGCACGTCTGGATCGATTATTACGTCCTCTAGGAAACCAACCGGATAGAACAATGGTGACATCTTGGATACTTGAAATGGCTGTTATGTCTTTTTCACTCAAAGTTATTGATAGAAGAATTTGCAAAATCAGTAAAGTTATTTAACCCAATGGAATAAATTGAAATGTCTTGTAATACCAACATTTAACGAAAAAATAGTTCTGAAGATGTTATAGCAGAATTGCCAATTACGAAGGGCTACAAATGAGTCAGGTCCACAAACCATAGATGCCTTTAATTAATGAGTATTTCAAAACTGCGTGTGGTTCCTTTTATTTGCCCTCTTTTCTGGCCTTTCCGATTTCCTGTTTTTTCAGCTTTTCTTGCCAGATGACATGCGTGGGTGATGGGAGCTAGAAACTGAAGAAATGCAAATCTCTTTAGATCCAATACGATCGCCCCCCCACTCTGAAGTGTCCATTGCGGTCGTCGGATTGGCAGTGGGGTCATCCCCAAGTATCGCGTTCAGCTTCTTGTAAAAACGGCAGGTCGTGGGGGCAGTGCTGGAGCGGTGGTTTCCTTCATGGGCTTTGCAATAAGCACTCCGCAGCTCCTTCACTTTAACCCTGCACTGCACCGCGTCCCAGTCATGGCCCCTTTCCAGCATGGCCCTTGATATCTGCCCATAGGTATCGTAATTCCTACGACTGGAGCACAGCTGTGACTGCACAGCTTCCTCCCCCCAAACACTGATGAGGTCCAGCAACTCGCCATTGCTCCATGCCGGGGCTCGTTTGGTGCATAGAGGCATGGTCACTTGGAACGATTCACTGATTGCACTCCACACCTGGCTGAGCAAACAGGAAGGGGATTTTTAAAATTCCCGGGGCATTTAAAGGGAGAGTCACCCGAGGCCAGGGCAGTAGAGTGCGAACTGATGAGCAGAGTGGCTGAACAGGCATTCTGGGATATCTCCGAATACCTCTGGAGGCCAATAACAGCGCTTTTGGTGGCCACACTTGATGAGCAGCACTGCATCACCAGTGCTGCAATCGTTATACCCCAGGCAGAGCAGGAGTACAGCCAGCGCTGCAGCCAAGGAGATGCAGCGCTGTATGTGCCTTGCAAGTGTGGACGGTGAGTAAGTTGCAGCGCTGTAAACCCACCACCAGTGCTGCAACTCTCCAGTGTAGCCAAGCCCCTGGTGTGCTAAAAGAGTATAGCAGCAGTGGCATGAAGGGCTGGCCACCCTGAGTTTGTATCGATCGACTGACAGGTAAGTATTTAGGGTAGCTAGCCCTTCCTGCCACTTGTACTGCTGTGGCTACACTCTATATTTTTTTGCTCACTACCTCAATTAGACTAGGGTGGGTATGTCCCATCCAGCTGCCAGTCACACCGCCAATATTCCATTAAGCAAATGCGCTAACTACTGGACCATCCTTCATTTCTACATCTTCAGGTAAATGGCCAGTGATTTGTCTTAGCCATGGAGTTTATAGTTTGTCTCTGTTCTTTAACTTCCGAGTATGTTATAGAAAGAGTAGTACAACAGTTAGTGCTCTGGAGTGAGATTAAAGTGTTCTTCTTTCATTCCAGCACCTTTATCACATTAATTTTCCTGTCACTAGTTATTGTTCGGATTGCTTCGAGTAAGTTGTTCTCAGTGCAGGTTAGCAGGTCCTTAACTTTACCTTATCTCTTGTTATCGTAGGTGGACTGACCTGCTTTACTTGCAAGCAAATATCTTCATTCTCCAGCTGAGCAGCTTTACAACTTCATTCTCTAATGCGTGGGTTTAAGCTGTAATAAAACAGCATCGTATTCCTGAGCTGGGCCTACTTAATTAGGGTGCATTAACTTCTGACCCCGTTCTGGGATAACAGTAGCAACCATCAGTGAACTGAGAAGCTTATCTTCCCATGGCTATTATAATGTTTACATTCTATCTAGAGAATGAGGAACAGAATTCCTTGGTCTCTTGCATTCAGTCAAAAGTCCTTTGTTGCATTCAGTCTGAAGTTGCATTGTCAGAATATAAGGATACTGAGTTTGCAATATTGATACAAGTTAACTTGTATATGGAAAATTATCCTTGGACAGAGCAAAATCTGTCTACATATATAGGCCATAATTACAGACACAGTATAGATATATTGATAGTTTAAAAGGTTCTGTTACCTCCCACTGAAGACACTTTTCCCCAGTAGTAAAAATGCTACAGTATCTACTTTGCTTTTGTGATAGTATTGATTGGTGTGACTCAGCTGGCTGCCCCATTTTCATGGGGCCCTTTTTGAGCTGGGTGCTCTTGCTTTAGGAATTTGCTTCCTTGATAGATCCAGAGTGTTCTAACCCTTAGGACAGATAATTGGGTGCAATTTATGTAGTAAATCAAATACATTAAACAAGCGTGAATGGTGGCAGTGATGCAACTAGCAGCTACCAGATATTTTTCCTAGTACAAGCAGTAGAGGCTTATATGAGGAAATTATGCTATATTCCAGGGGTTCTCAAACTTCATTGCACCGTGACCCCGTTCTGACAGCAAAAATTACTACATGACCCCAGGAGTGGGGACCGAAGTCTGAGCCCCCCGAGTCCTGCCATTCCAGGGGGAGAGGCGGCAAGCTGAAGCTGAGCCCCGCTGCCCTGGGCAGGGGGACTAAAGCTGAAGCCTAAGGGCTTCAGCCGCGGGCGGGGGGTGGGGGGAGGGCTTGTAACCTGAGCTGAAGCCAAAGCCTGAGGCCCACTGCCCAGGGTGGTGGGGCTTTGGCTTTGGCCCTGGCCCCAGGCCCCAGCAAGTCTAACACCAGCCCTGACAACTCCATTAAAATGGGGTTGGGACCCACTTTAGGGTCCTGACCCACAGTTTGAGAACCACTGCTATATTGTATTGCCATATGCTATATGTTTGTTGAATAGCTGATGGCTAGGGGGTGGAGGGGTGGGGTGTTGTCACAGATTTGTTGTGACAAGTTTTGCTAGTTGCATATTTGAGAGCAAATTTAAAATACAGGCAAAGGGGTTTCCGTCTTTAAGTGCTGCAAACAGTGCACATCAAAGATCAGACAGGCACACTGTCTGTGATAGAATTACAAGATTGACTGACCCTGGTGGTCCTTTCTAAGCCTTCAATCTATGAAACATCAAAGAGTCAGCCAAAGTCAGTGTATAAAGCATAGGAAGTGACACACACATACTAACAGAGCACTTAAGTGTTAGCTGCTCTTCTGTAGTCTTTTGTGTGTGTCAGCAGGGTTTCAATGTGGCAGGGGCTTGTAGGATTGAATTGTTTAAGTGTTGATGGTGGGAATGTTTTCAGATTATTTTTCTAGGCTTTAACATTGTTTTGCACTTAATATTACAGCACATTGCATCATCTAGACATTTTTGGGTTAGAGCTTCGGATTCCCTCGTGTCCATCTCATTGTTGCCTCATCCCCTCAAAGAGACTATTGCAGTACAGAAAGCTGCCCAAGATTACCCTCATAGCTCATCAGAGGTGGAATATTGGCTGGGCAGGCCTGATGGAGATAAACCGTTCTCTCCTCTCCCACTGTTCCACTTAGGAACGTGGTATGCTGCCACTGTACCATTCTTAGCCCATGTGGGTTTGAGGCGCAAGGGATCTGCACTAAGATGCTTTGTGTGCTGGCACATTTAGATGCCAGTAGGTTGCTACCCAGCTCAGTTTGCTGTTTTTGATATAATCTTACCAGCTTTGTCAAAGCTGCATTGCAATTGCCAAACAACCAGATACCCTGAACTCTTACTGTGTATTCACCTGCATCCTAACTGCTAGTTTCAGTATGACATAGTAACAGATCATGTTGTATTACAGCTGTACCATAACACTGATTAATTAAGAAAGTTGGTTTGTTCTCTCTCTCTCTCATTGGAAAGAAAGATATGCTCTTTCACCAGACCCAATGTATGGCGCTACCCAGTTGACCAGGTGTATTTTGTGAGGTTTTCTCTTCCGAGCAGTGGTAACTGCTGAAGGCAGGACACCAGGTGTGATAAATGTAGGATTCCTTATTTCTGGCACATCCTATATTCCATGTATGCTAAACTACTTTTTGAAAGCATTGTCATATGGCTGAGATGCTTCTGATGATGTGAGATTCATTTGTAGAAGTGACACAAACTATCAAAGCATAAAGCTATGCAGGATAATTTAGGAAATTATAGGTTAGATACTCAAAAACCCAGTCATTTTGAACAGTTTAACAAAACATGCTGCTGTGAAGGGGTTCTGTCTTCGGATTCTGCACTGATGACCTTCAGGTAGAAAATTGTTCAAATGCTCAGGGTTTGAGATTGGTGGTGGAGATCTGATATAGGAAATATTAAGGGGATTGTAGGTGTCCCTCTTTCCTTCTCACCGCCACATGGTCTGGATTGGAACTTCCAGTGTCCTCATCTCTGATACATCTTTAAATACATAGTTGTAAATAGTTTTTAGAATTTTAGAGTCTTATCATAGTTTTAAAAATTGTATTGAAGTTTATAATAGTTTTTAGTGATTAGTATAGATAGATCATGTCTTTCCGCTCCCTTCCCTCAACCCACACACAGGTACAATAGAACCTCAGAGTTACGAACATCTTGGGAATGGAGGTTGTACAGACTCTGAAATGTTTGTTATTCTGAACAAAATGTTATGGTTGTTCTTTCAGAAGTTTTATAACTGAACAGTGACTTAATACAGCTTTGAAACTTTACTATGCAGAAGAAAAATGCTGTTTTCCTTTTATTTATTCTTTTGTAGTTTGTATTATTATTATTATTATTATTATTATTTTATTTTGGTCTCTGCTGCTGCCTGCTGCATACTTCTGGTTCCAAATGAGGGGTGTGGTTGACTGGTCAGTTAGCGATTCTGGTGTGTGTAACTCTGAGGTTCTACTGTGCTGGACTATGCCCAGGACTCAGGGCTTTAAACTCCATTCTTCCTGCCTGGGCTCCTTTTCAGTCAGTGATGAACACCAAAGCTGCCTCTACAGCTTGGAGGAAGTTCATATCTCATCCAGGTGTAGTATCTGCCAGTCTTTCCCTAGCTGTACCCGAGAAGGCCGGGCACTCTGCCTCTGGGAGCATATCATGGAAGTTGCTATGAGGTCTCACTCTGACCCAGGTTGGGGGACCTCCCTGCACATTGGCCTGGAATCACGAGGAATGCACCTCCTGGTACCAATTCCAAATCCGGCACCAGCAGGACTACCACTGTGGACCCCATGCTGGGATGTAGTTGGGAACTAAGGAAGCATACCCATAAAATTGGGAATAAGTCTTCCTCAAAAGCAAAGAAAGTGGATTCTCCTTCCATGAGTTTGAGCCACGGAGGGACCATTGATGTTGTACCACCCATACATGGTCTCATGAAGGCCATCCTGGTCAACTCCATCCTCCGCTCCAATCTCCACGAAGCCACTGGTATCCCATGCCATGGGGACCACCTCAGCATCCTCTGGATCCTAACTACTGGCCATATTGGGGACCTTCGTTCCAATACCCTCTCTTAGAACCAGCCTGATCTGTGAAGGAACCTTCACCTTCCTCCCCATTGAGGGCCTCTTCTAGCGGAGGCTCAGATCCATTGACGGAGGAGGAACCCCTTAGCCCAGCTCTGATGGTGCCACCGGAACCGGTGAGATTTCCCACCTGTTCCCTGATGAGGCATCCCCTTCACCTCTGGATGGCTTTAGGCTGTTCCAGAGCTACTGTGCAGAGTCACTGGCGAACTCCAAATTTCCCTAGAGAAAATCCAAGATACCCAGTATTAACTCCAGGATATCCTCCACTCCTCGGGACCAACTAGAGTTGCACTGCCATTAGTGAATGCCATTCTTGAGCCTGCCAGGACAGTATGGCATACCCCAGCCACATGCACACCTATCCCCAAAGGGGCAGAAAGATGCTACTACATTCTGGCTGAGTTTCTCTTCTTGCACCCCCTCCTTCCGAAATTCTCTGGTTGTCCAAGCAGCCACTGAATGAGCCAGACAACAGCATCCTCGTGCCACTCCAGCTGACAAGAGGGCAATCATTTGGACCTTTTGGGGAGTAAGGTCTTTTTCTCAGCCAGTCCACAGTTCAAGATTTTGAACTATCAGGCATTCCTAGCCAAATAAGTCCAGCTGAATTACAGCAAATTTGAGGAATTTGCTGATCAACTCCCACAACAGGACTGGATTCATTTTCAGACACCCACCGAGTAAGGGAAGCTAGTAGCCAGAACAGCACTTTAAAAAGCACAGAAGCAGCAGATACCTCTTCCAGGTCTGTGACAATGGCCATAGTTATACGTAGAGAGTCTTGGCTCCACTTTTTCAGTTTCCCTCAGGACAATGCAAAACGCTATCAAAGACCTCCCCTTTGATGAATCCTATCTTTTTAATCAAAAGACAGATGATTCCCTACATACCCTCAAGGACTCTTGAGCCACCATTTGTTTGCTGGGCATCTACACTCCTGCCCCAAAGCATAAGTTCCACTGCCTGCCACCCACACACTACAGGCCCCCCCAATTCTAGTCTCAGAGACCTTATGATACACCAAGAAAGCAACAGAAGACCCAGAGATCCAACTTCCCGGGACCTCCTTCACAGGCTTCCACTTCACAGTTTCAACCTCCGACCAAGAGATATTTCTGAAACAAACTCAAGAGCCACCAACCAACTTGACTGCCACCTCACAACCACACTACCCCCCTTTGGGGGTCATTTAGCACTCTTTTTACTCAAGTTTGGAGTGCAATAACGATGGACAAATGAATGCTGAATGTCATCCATCATTGTTATACGATGAAATTCATCATGATACCTCCTCCAAAACTCCCCTTCTCAGGGACCACTCACACGACAGCATTCTCACCTCCAAGAGGTGAATGGGAAGCGGTAGAACACATTTCCCTGAAATATTAGAGAATGGGGATCAACTTACTTCCTGATACCCAAGAAGAAAAGCAGATGGAGATCAATCCTGGACCTCGATCATCTCAGTTGCTTCATCCACAAACCCAAGCTTCATATTGTCATACTGGCAGCTATTATCTCATCCCTAGAAAAAAACATTTGGTTTACAGCTCTCAATATGCAGGACCCTTTATTTTTACATTGATATTCACCTAGGCCACACATGTCCTGAGATTCACAGTCAGCACCCACCATTTCCAGTACAAGGCGCTCCCCTTAAGAATAACCATAGTTCCCAGAGTCTTCTCCATCGTAGTGACCTATATCAGATGTTACAAGGTCCTAATGTTTCCATATCTCTATGGCTGGCTTCTAGTTGCATGATCAGGCACAAAACTTGAGTTTCAACCTTCATGCTACTTGCCATTCTTTCATCCCTGGGAGTCAGCATCAGTGTTGAGAATTGATCCTAGACCCTACATAATCTCTGGACTTTATAGGGGCCACCATCAATTCAGTCACAGCATGGGCCCACCTACTAATGGACAGGTTCCACACATGAGAGAAATCATAACTTACACCATCAACAATCCTTATGTACCAGCCAGGACTTCCCTATACTTCCTTGGCCACTTGGCTTCATGTACATATGTGACTGCCTTCACTCAACTCCATCTTTGCTGCCTCCAGATGTGGCTCAGCACAGTTCACTTACCAAAATGTTACGCCATGGACCTCATGCTGACAGTCCTCAGCAGGATACTGTCATCCTTGCAATGGTGAATAGACCTATGTCACATATAGAGGTATGACAGATTTATGTTGCCAATCTGCCTGAGGCTTCAGGTGATCAGGAGCACACCAAGTGACTAAGTTTAAAGCTTAATTAACCAAATAACAGCAGTGAGTGCTGGTTGCACCCCACGTCATTCAGAGGGAGGAAGAAAGCATTAGTGCCCAAGCTTTAACCCACTTTCATACTTATGCACGCACAACCCAAGGCTGGCCAAGCCTGGGTGTAATGTAAAAAGAAGAGGGGGAAGGGTAGATGAGATTTCTGCCCTGTGCACAGGTCGTCTAGGGTCCGCTGTAAATATCCAATTTGCTTTAGCTCTCGGGAGGGTTTTAAGCCCTGGGTTCTTCCAGGGAGCGTTTTCGTCCAGGGACCTTCGCCCCCCCGTGCTCTCGGTACCAGTCCGAGCCAGTCTTCTGTGGTTCCCTTAGTTTCCCCAAAACACACCCGTTTCAGGGTTGTGAGACTGTTGTTTTTCAACTCACTGGCCTTCACAATCTTACTGGTTTTGCAGCCCTTCAGTTCTTTCTGGCTCAGTTCTCCCTTTCTCATGGCTGGCTGGGGTTTGAGATACAGGCTACTGGCTGTTTGGCAGCAGAGAGCTTGTTTGTGTGCACTGGCCTTGTGCTGCAATTTCGTTCCTTATCTTCAGGCCTAGCTGGATCATCGAATTAATCTGTTCCTTTCTCCCTTCCTCCCCCTTTGGCCTCTTGTAACCTGCAAAGGAATCTTCCATTCCACACTCACACCTTTAACCCTTCCCACGTGTCACGGAGTGTGGGGGAGTCCGGTCCTGCACCCCTCTTCCTGGGACCCACAGTGACTCTCAGCCAGCCAGTAAAACAGAAGGTTTATTGGACAACAGGAACGCAGGTTACAGCAGAGCTTGTTGGCACAGTCAGGACCCCTCAATCGAGTCCTTCTGGGGGTTCAGGGTGCTTGGATCCCAGCTTAGGATACCCTGAATTCCCCCGCCCCAGCCCCAAACCGAAACTGACTTAACTGCCCTACTGCCGGCCCCTTCCTTTGTCCACCCTCCCGGGCAAAGGTGTTGACCCCCCCTCCCTGCTCCCTGGCTCAGGTTACAGGTTGAGCACTTGTCCCTCACCTAAAGTCCTCCCCTGCTCTCCCATCCCCCACACAGACAGTCCTTACTCCATCACACCATGATACTTCCCAATGCATATAAAGGCGTTTTCAATATACAACGCTGGTGCCTACCCGGGGGACCCCATGGGGGGGCATTTTATTGTGACAGAGTTTCCCTTTTCCCCCTCCTTCCCGGACAAGATGATCCCTCGTTGGCTGGGAACACACATGGATGAGAACATAATACAGGAAAAGTGGTTTCTACAAGAATCAAGGATGAACATAGATATCCAGGACCTTCAAGATGTAAGGAAAGCATCTCAATCCTTTCTCCCTGTCATCTGTTCTCGTTACATTCTGATAATGTCGGACAACACCACCACTGTCTTCTACATCAAAAAAATGGAGGCACAAGATCAACTGCTCTATGCACAGAAGCAGTCAGTCTCTGGAATTGGTGTATCACTCACCAGATCCTCTTGTCCCCAACCTATCTTCTGGGGACACAGGATGTGCTCACAGACTCGCTCAGCAGAAATTTTTTGATTGTCCATGAGTGGGAACTCCATGATTAAATAGTTTACGACATCTTTACCTGATACGGAATTGAGACCAGAGACCTCTTTGTCTCCCATATAAACAGCAAGTGCACCACATACTGCTCCAGGAGAGCTCTTGGCCACCACTCTGGGTGATGCTCTCCTACTCTTCAGGTTAGACCAAATCAACTACGTCTTCCTTCTTCTACTGCTCCTGCCTCGGGTGCTCCTCAAGATCTGACAAGACAGAGCGATGGTCATTCTGATCGCAATCTGCTTTGTATGTCAATCTGCTTTGTAAGCCTCCCCTAACCTATGCTGTAGCCCACCCATGCTCCACCCTCTCTATAAGCCAGTGTGGGCTCAACCCTGGCCTTGGTACTATTCCCATCCAAGCAACTGCTGCATTGTTTGTCAGCTTTTCTCTCCATCTAACTTGCCGGAATGCTCTGCTTCGTTTGCAATTGATAGGACTCTATTCTAAAAACTTGGATCCTCTCTCATTGATCCATCTTGTGGTGTACCATCGATCTTGCTGCTTCCTTTTCTTTGCATAGCCTATGATGTCAGTTATTAATAATCAGCTGTCCAATGGCTGTATTTACTCTACCTAAATACAATTTTGTTATAGAAATTGTATTAGAATGTAAATACATTGTAAAAGTGCTTTGCCTGATAATTATGTCATGACATTGTACGTGTCCTTCTGTTTATATGTTAACTTAGTTTATGGAATGGATCAACCCTATACCATGGCATTCAATGCAGCAGAGTGTTTGGTTTAGGTTAGGATAAGCATGTTCCAGGTTTTAGGGGTGGTGCTGATGTTTTTTCTGTTGCATTTGAATCGCTGAAATCCATTATTGACAGATAAGTGGAAAGCAGAGAATTCCAGCAGGAAGGTTCTCTTCTTTCAAAAGGCTGCTGAGCTTCTTTTCTCCTGTAATAAACTTAATTGTTGCCTATGCGTTTGCATGGTGATATAGAAGTCAGTTACCTGCCACCGAATTTGTCAATTTACGCTTAAAAATAAGATATTTACTAATTCAGTGCATTTTTTCACACTCTGAGGTAAGTCCTAGATCTGTTGCCTATGATTTATATTGTCTAATTATTTTATTGATTCAGTTCATATTGGATTTTATATTTAAAGAGGGTTTTCCCCCTGGCTCTTTTGTTAAGCTATATTTTTTCAGGACAGTAATAAATGATATACTGATAGATTCTTAATTATGTCCCCCTCCCTGTTTTCAAGAATGTATACTGTAGCTCAGCCATAAAAATTTGGCCTAGGTTTACACTTTGGTTAGAAGATCTGAACTTGGGCATGCTTTGTGAAAGATTTTACTACATATTTACACACAGCTGCAAAGTCCTGCAGTAGATAGTAATTTTCTGTTGTCATTTTTTAGATCATCCACTTTAAAATAATAGGTAATAGCAAACTATGATTCCATTTTTGCTTACATGAGCAATCTCACTGATGGTGGCAGGATTGTCCATATGAGGAAGGAGTCCATGATTTAACATTCATTTTCACATTCTGCATGGTATAGTGCAGCTCATACAATATGTACAGTTATCCTCTGCAGGGCCGGTGCAAAGATGCTTGGTGCCCTAGGCGAAACTTCCACCTTGTGCCCCTTCGCCCCTGCACCCCAGCTCACCCCTGCTCCGCGCACGAGCACCCTGAGCATGCCATCACTGCTTTACTTCTCTCATCTCCCAGGCTTGCAGCGCCAATCAGCTTAGGCGCTGCAAGTGTGGGAGGCGGGAGAAGTGAAGCAGCCATGGCAAGCTCGGGGAGGAGGTGGGGTAGGGGTGAGCTGGGGCGGGGAGTTCCCCTGCGTGCCGCCCCCCACATTTTACTTGCTGCAGGCGGCCCTCCCTGCGCTCCCTTGCCACAGCTCCCTCCGCCTAAATGCCGGCGGCGATTGCGCTCGCTGTCGAAGAAAATGGCGCCCTTCCCAAATCCTAGTGCCCTAGGTGACCACCTAGATCGCCTAAATGGTTGCACCGGCCCTGATCCTCTGTTTGGAGAGCCCACTTCCAGGATATAGTACACATTTTCTTCAGGAGCCTAATAGGTAGTGCATATGCTAAAACATAGAAATTGGGGATATGATTAGCAGAAATAAGATAAAGCAGCAGCTGAGGAGAAGTGGAGGCCAAATAGTCACTTAAAATTTTTAATATTTTTTTCAGATTGTAGGGCCAATAGCTAGCAAGTCCATGACCACTGAGCACAGTGTGCATACCAGAACTTCTTTGCAAAGAAAGAAGAGAAGAATTTCAAAACTGCTATCCTGCAGCACAGTCTGAATCATTATCTCCTCCTGGGAACAGCCAACAGTAGAACAATGGTGACATCTTGGATACTTGAAAATGGCTGTTATTATTTTCACATAAAAAGTATGATAGAAGAACTTGCAAAAATAAGTAATTATTTAACCCAATGGAAAATAAATTGAAAATGTCTTGTAATACACAAACATTTACACGAAAAAAATAGTCCTGGAAGATGTATAGCAGAATTGCCAATACGAAGGGCTCAAAAATTGAGTCAGGTCCACAAAACCATGAGATGCACTTAAAATTAATGAGATTTAAAAACTGTGTGGTTCCTTTTTATTTGCCTTCTGATTTCTGAGCCTTTCCGATTCATGTTTTTTCAGCTTTTCTTCATGACCATGCTGGGGGGAGGGAGCTAGAAACTTGAAAAGAAATGCCAAATCTCTTAAGACTCACAATACGATTGACCAGAGAATCCTGTAGCACCTTATAGACTAACAGACGTTTTGGAGCGTGAGCTTCATCAGACGCAGGTAGTGGAAATTTCCAGGGGAAGGTATATATATGCTAGCAAGCAAGCTAGAGATAACGAGGTTAGTTCAATCAGGGAGGATGGGTCCCTGTTCTAGCAGTAGAGGTGTGAAAACCAAGGGAGGAGAAACTGGTTCTGTAATTGGCAAGCCATTCACAGTCTTTGTTTAGTCCAGAGCTGATGGTGTCGAATTTGCAGATGAACTGAAGCTCAGCAGTTTCTCTTGAAGTCCTGTCCTGAAGTTTTTTTGCTGCGGATGGCCACTTAAGGTCTGCTATAGTGTGGCAGGGAGGTTGAAGTGCTCTCCTACAGGTTTTGTATATTGCCATTCCTGATATCTGATTTGTGTCCATTTATTCTTTTCCGTAGTGACTGTCCAGTTTGGCTGATGTATAGCAGAGGGGCATTGTGGGCATATGATGGCGTATATTACATTGGTGGCGTGCAGAGGTTGAATGAACCAGTGATGGTGTGCTGATCTGGTTTAGGTCCTGTGATGGTGTCGCTGGTGTAGATATGTGGGCAGAGTTGGCATCGAGCGTTTGTTGCATGGATTGGTTCCTGAGGTAGAGTTTATGGTATGGTGTGCAGTTGTGGTGGAGATACGTTTCAGGTTGGCGGGTTGTCTGTGGGCAAGGATTGGCCTGCCACCGACCTGTGAAAGTTATGGGGATCATTGTCCAAGGATTGGTAGAGATCCCTGTGATGCGTTGGAGGGGTTTAGCTGGGGGCTGTATGTGATGGCCAGTGGAGTCCTGTTCTGGTTTTTTCTTGGGTTGTCTCTGTGGTGGGGCTTCTAGGTACACTTCTGGCTCTGTTGATCTGTTTCCTAATTTCCTCGTGCGGGGTATTGTAGTTTTGAGAATGCTTGGTGGAGATTTTGTAGGGGTTGTGGTCTCTGTCTGAGGGTTAGAGCAGATGCGGTTGTACTCAGTGCTGGCTGTAGACAATGGGAGTCGTGTGATGTGCCCGGATGAAGCTGGAGGCATGGAGGTAGGTGCATCGCAGTCGGATAGGTTTTCGACACTATACGGTGGTGTATGTGACCATCATTTCTTATTGCTGCGTGATGTCTAGAAAAAGTGACTTCCGTGTGTCAGATTAGGTTCCAGAGCTATGAGGATTGATGGTGGGGGGAGTTGTTAAAATCGTTGGTGGAATTTTTTCTAAAGAGTCTCCATTTCTGGAGTCAGACTGATGAAGATGCATCATGTAGCGTGTGTTTAGAGAAGAGTGCGTTGAGTGAGAGGAGCTGAGGAGTCGTTGTTCCGGGTCAGCCATGAAAATACTTGGCGTATTGTGGGCATGCTGGGTGCCCATCGCAGTGGCCACTGATTGGGTATATATTGTCATCAACTTGATGTGTGTGCTGTGAGTTTAAGGCACAGACTTCAGCAGCCAGTTGTGACTGTGGCATCCATCAGGGACTGTTTCTGTGACAGCTCTTTCCATCTGGATGTGTGGGATGTTTGTGTACTAGAGCTCTCATCCTGTGTTGGCTTAGGATTGGTGTTTTTCTGGGAGTGACTCAATGCATTGTTGTTTCTCAGGACATCAGATTAGTACTGGAGATAGTGGAGGCTGAGTGGCATAGGTGGTCCCAGTAGAGGTCCACATATCCAGACAGCCTTCAGTGAGAGGTGGCCAAATGCCCGATTGATGGGGCGGTCCGGATTTCCGGGTTTGTGGATCTGGTGAATGGTAGTAGAGGATGACTGACCCTGAGTCTTGGTCAAGGTATGCTGGTTATTTTGTTCTGTGGGTGTTTAGTGTTAAGGAGGATGTTAGCTGAGTAGATTGGTCAGTTCCTTAGTGTATTCTCAGGTGGGATCTGAGGGAAGTGGCTGTTAGAATTTGGTATTGTGAGAGTTGTCTGGCGGCCTCTTTTGGTGTCAGACACTGTTCATTGTGACAAGCACCTCCTTTACGGCCTCTTGATGATATGTAGAGGTGGTTTCTGAGGCTGTTGGATGGCATTGCGTTGCAGTCTTAGGTTGAATGAGGCAAGCAGGTGTTGGGAGATGTTTTACACGATTCGGCCATGTGCACGTCAGGCAGAGCAATTTCCACTGTATACGGTCCGACTGTTCATTTCGACCTCAGGAGGAGTCCATGTGGAAGGGGGTTCTTCTTGTGTGTGGTGGGAGGGTACCTGTTGTAATTCCAGTGCACTGTCGTGTTGTCCTGGCAGTTTCTTTGAGTCAGTGACGGCGAAAGTAGGCTTCCAGATCGCCACAGAACTGTATCGTGGTGGAGTGAATGAACTGTGCGAAGTGCCTTGGCAGACTAGCCAGACTTTTCATTCTGGTGCTTACTGGGGTTGATGGTGGTGTATGGTTCGCCACTGATGTGGTCTATCACGCTCGATAGAAATTTGCGACTCATCTATGGTGGGTTAGGGCCTACGGTTGCAGTCCCATGTGGCAGG